>NC_088244.1:23390738-23690738 GCF_036934945.1 Oncorhynchus masou masou
CCCTAACCCTAACTTCATGTCCATACCCCAGCTCAACCCTAACCCTAACGTCATGTCCATACCCCAGATCAACCCTAACCCTAACGTCATGTCCATACCCCAGATCAACCCTAACCCTAACGTCATGTCCATACCCCAGATCAACCCTAACCCTAACGTCATGTCCATACCCCAGATCAACCCTAACCCTAACGTCATGTCCATACCCCAGCTCAACCCGAACCATAATGTCATGTCCATACCCCAGCTCAACCCTAACACTAACGTCATGTCCATACCCCAGCTCAACCCTAACCATAATGTCATGTCCATACCCCAGCTCAACCCTAACCCTAACGTCATGTCCATACCCCAGCTCAACCCTAACCATAATGTCATGTCCATACCCCAGCTCAACCCTAACCCTAACGTCATGTCCATACCCCAGCTCAACCCTAACCATAATGTCATGTCCATACCCCAGCTCAACCCTAACCCTAACGTCATGTCCATACCCCAGCTCAACCCTAACCATAATGTCATGTCCATACCCCAGCTCAACCCTAACCCTAACGTCATGTCCATACCCCAGATCAACCCTAACCCTAACGTCATGTCCATACCCCAGATCAATCCTAACCCTAACGTCATGTCCATACCCCAGATCAACCCTAACCCTAACGTCATGTCCATACCCCAGCTCAACCCGAACCATAATGTCATGTCCATACCCCAGCTCAACCCTAACCCTAACGTCATGTCCATACCCCAGATCAACCCTAACCCTAACGTCATGTCCATACCCCAGCTCAACCCTAACCCTAACGTCATGTCCATACCCCAGCTCAACCCGAACCATAACGTCATGTCCATACCCCAGCTCAACCCTAACCCTAACGTCATGTCCATACCCCAGATCAACCCTAACCCTAACGTCATGTCCATACCCCAGCTCAACCCTAACCATAACGTCATGTCCATACCCCAGATCAACCCTAACCCTAACGTCATGTCCATACCCCAGCTCAACCCTAACCCTAACGTCATGTCCATACCCCAGATCAACCCTAACCATAACGTCATGTCCGTACCCGAGCTCAACCCTAACCATAACATTAGCTTCATGTCCATACCCCAGCTCAACCCTAACCCTAATGTCATGTCCATACCCCAGCTCAACCCTAACGCTAACGTCATGTCCGTACCCCAGCTCAACCCTAACCCTAACTTTAGCTCCTAACCCTAGCCAAAACCCTAGCCAAAACCATAACCCTAACTTTAGCTCCTAACCCTAGCCAAAACCATAACCCTAAACCTAACTTTAGATCCTAACCCTAGCCAAAACCATAACCCTAACCTTAACTTTAGCTCCTAACCCTAGCCAAAACCATAACCCTAACCCTAACTTTAGCTCCTAACCCTAGCCAAAACCGTAACCCTAACCCTAATTTTAGCTCCTAACCCTAGCCAAAACCATAACCCTAACCCTAACTTTAGCTCCTAACCCTAGCCAAAACCATAACCCTAACCCTAACTTTAGCTCCTAACCCTAGCCTAAACCATAACCCTAACCCTAACTTTAGCTCCTAACCCTAGCCAAAACCATAACCCTAACCCTAACTTTAGCTCCTAACCCTAGCCAAAACCATAACCCTAACCCTAACTTTAGCTCCTAACCCTAGCCCCCGCCAAGTTATTTTTCACTGATTCTCATGCACCTAAGAGAACGCTAACATAATAATAATAATTTGATGGGGGTTTATAGTTGTCCTATTTCAAATATGATTTTGCATATCACAACTCCCCGAGACACCCTCTGAGAGTGGGGTAACAGCCAGGGTCACCCTAATGCTCAAGGGCACATCGAAAAAGAAAATCACATTGTTGGCTCTGGGATTGGAACAAGCAACCTTTAAGTTAATGGCCCAACACTTTTACCGGTAAGCTACCTACCTAACTACATCATTTGATTTTAATTTAATTGATTAGGATCCCCATTAGTCAACGCCAATGGCAACAGCTAGTCTTACTGGGATCCTTACTGGGATCCGACATTACAGACAAAAGTCTTTTCAATTTACATACATACATGGTTATGTGTGTGTGTGTGTGTGTGTGTGTGTGTGTGTGTGTGTGTGTGTGTGTGTGTGTGTGTGTGTGTGTGTGTGTGTGTGTGTGTGTGTGTGTGTGTGTGTGTGTGTGTGTGTGCATCTATCAGTTACACATACAGTACATGTCAGTCCATAAATTGTCACACAGGTCAACTGGGGAAAATATTTGAATGCATCTTTATGACTGTTGCTTCCAGGGTTGTTTTGCACATGATTATAACCCTAAGGGGGAAACTTTATGGGGCCGCCACTGGAATGTGTCAAGGAGAGTAATCTCCTCATCTCAGCTCTCTGCGTCCTGGTCGGGGGAAGAAGAGAGATATTTACAGTATATACAGTATACAGGGATAGAAGGGGGAGAGAGAGAGAGAGAGAGAGAGAGAGAGAGAGAGAGAGAGAGAGAGAGAGAGAGAGAGAGAGAGAGAGAGAGAGAGAGAGAGAGAGAGAGAGAGAGAGAGAGAGAGAGAGAGAGAGAGAGAGAGAGAGAGAGAGAGAGAGAGAGAGAGAGAGAGAGAGAGAGAGAGAGAGAGAGAATGTCATCTGGCAGAAAGACAGTGGGGACTGAGACAAGTGGCTTCTACATCCAGCAGTCATCATAGGAGAATCAGAATTTCTCTGCCTCTCACTCAATGATTTAAGCACTGTGCTTTACTGCCTGAGGAGGGGCCAAGTCTCTTCATTTACTGTGTAATACTCACTGATTTTCCCTAACTTCCTAATATAGCTTTCTTACTGAGCTTATTATTCTTCCTTAGCCAAGCAGGACGTCTACAGTATATGTTTTAAGGTGCAGTCTGAATGAGTCTGGCCTCTGTGGTTAAAGAGTTAAAGAGAGGGCCAGTGTCCAGTGCAGGCAGTATGGTGGAAAAACCCTGAAAAGTCTCTCACTCTCCCTCTCCTCACTGCATTGTAACAACTACTTAACGACACATAAACGCAAACACACACACATACCCCCCACCCCCCACCATGCAGTGACAGGTCTAATGATGAATGGTTCTAATTAGAAGTAATTATCTCCCTCTTGTTGGAGTGATTAACCCCAGTGTGTTGTGTTGGAGAGAGTGTTGACATAAAGGAGGCAGGGTTTCAGTGAAAGCCCTCTCTCGCTCCCTCCCCTCCCTGAGCCCTGGACCCTGGGCACGAGCAACACTGACAGATCTAAGCCACAACCACAACACCACACAACCCAAACACACACCAACAGAAAGTGTTTCTTTAAAAAACAAACAGCGAAAGATGGGAGCGAAGGAGAAGAACACGGAGAGGAGAGGACAATGAGCAGAGTGTGTGGGGGAGAGGCAGAGAGAGACAGAGAGAGGCTGGGAGAGGCTGAGAGAGGCAGAGTGAGCCCGAGAGACACATAGAGAGGCTGGTAGAGGCAGAGAGAGACAGAGAGAGACATAGAGAGGCTGGGAGAGGCAGAGAGAGACAGAGGGAGACATAGAGAGGCTGGGAGAGGCAGAGAGAGACAGAGAGAGACATAGAGAGGCTGGGATAGGCAGAGAGAGACAGAGAGAGACATAGAGAGGCTGGGATAGGCAGAGAGAGACAGAGAGAGACATAGAGAAGCTGGAAGAGGCAGAGAGAGACAGAGAGAGACATAGAGAGGCTGGGTGAGGCAGAGAGAGTCATAGAGAGGCTGGGATAGGCAGAGAGAGACAGAGAGAGACATAGAGGAGCTGGGAGAGGCAGAGAGAGACAGAGAGAGACATAGAGGAGCTGGGAGAGGCAGAGAGAGACAGAGAGAGACATAGAGAGGCTGGGTGAGGCAGAGAGAGACATAGAGAGGCTGGGATAGGCAGAGAGAGACAGAGAGAGACATAGAGAATCTGGGAGAGGCAGAGAGAGACAGAGAGAGACATAGAGAGGCTGGGTGAGGCAGAGAGAGACATAGAGAGGCTGGGATAGGCAGAGAGAGACAGAGAGAGACATAGAGAGGCTGGTAGAGGCAGAGAGAGACAGAGAGAGACATAGAGAGGCTGGGATAGGCAGAGAGAGACAGAGAGAGTCTGAGAGAGGCTGAGGGTGCTTACACAGCCTCCAGGGCAATTTACACAGAAAGGATGGAAACTGTACCTCAAATTACCACTTAAAATAAGTATGTTTCATTAGGGCTTGAACAACATTATCTTAAAAGATCAGACGCTGGATTGATGGGGGCAATGTTGTGGGATTTATTTTTTATAATTATTTTTTAACAAATTCTTATTTACAGTGACAGCCTACCAGGAACAGTGGGTTAACTGCCTTGTTCAGAGGAAGAGCAACAGGTTTTTACCTTGTCAGCTCGGGGATTCAATCCAGCAACATTTCAGTTACTGGCCCAATGCTCTAACCACTAGGCTACCTACCAACCCGAAATACTGTGACGTCATCTAGCTGTCTGCTTCTCTGTGATATAGCGTGCCTATGGTCTTTTATTTTTAGTTATTTATTTCACCTTTATTTCACCAGGTAGGCCAGTTGAGAACAAGTTCTCATTTACAACTGCGACCTGGCCAAGATAAAGCAAAGCAGTGCAACACAAACAACAACGCAGAGTTACACATGGAATTGTCACGTTCTGACCATAGTTCTTTTGTGTTTTCCTTGTTTTAGTGTTGGTCAGGACGTGAGCTGGGTGGGCATTCTATGTTGTGTGTCTGGTTTGTATATTTCTATGTTTGGCCTGATATGGTTCTCAATCAGAGGCAGGTGTTAGTCATTGTCTCTGATTGGGAACCATATTTAGGTAGCCTGTTTTGTGTTGGGTTTTTGTGGGTGATTGTTTCCTGTCTTTGTGTTTTATGCACCAGTTAGGACTGTTTCAGGTTTTCACGTTTATTGTTTTGTATCCTGTTCATGTTTGAGTTAACTTATTAAATTAACATGAACTCTAACCACGCTGCGTTTTGGTCCGCCTTTCCTTCCCAGGAAGAAAGCCATTACAGGAATAAACAAACATACAGTAAATAACACAATAGAAAGAAATCTATATACAGTGTGCCCAATAAGGTAAGATTAGGGAGGTAAGGCAATACATAGGAAGTCATGGCGAAGTAACTACAATTTAGCAATTAAACACTGGAGTGATAGATGTGCAGAAGATGAATGTGCAATTAGAGAATCTGGGGTGCAAAGGAGTGAATAAATAAATAACAATATGGGGATGAGGTACTTGGATGGGATATTTACAGATGGGCTATGTACAGGTGCAATGATCTGTGAGCTGCTCTGACAGCTGATGATTAAAGTTAGTGAGGGAGATATGAGTCTCCAGCTTCAGTGATTTTTGCAATTCGTTCCAGTCATTGGCAGCAGAGAACTGGAAGGAAAGGCAGCCAAGGAGGAATTGGCTTTGGGGGTGACCAGTGAAATAAACCTGCTGGAGCGTGTGCTATGGGTGGGTGCTGCTATGGAGACCAGTGAGCTGAGATAAGGCAGGGCTTTACCTAGCAGAGATATATAGATGTAAAGATGACCTGGAGCCAGTGGGTTTGGCGACGAATGTGAAGTGAGGGCCAGCGAATGAGAGCATACAGGTCGCAGTGGTGGGTAGTATATGGGGCTTTGGTGACAAAACGGATGGCACTGTAATAGACTGCATCCAATTTGCAGAGTAGAGTGTTGGAGGCTATTTTGTAAATAACATCGGCAAAGTTAATGATCGGCATGATAGTCAGTTTTATGAGGGTATGTTTGGCAGCATGAGTGAAGGATGCTTTTTGTTGTGAAATAGGAAGTTGATTCTAGATTTAATTTTGGATTGGAGATGCTTAATGTGAGTCTGGAAGGAGGGTTTACAGTCGAACCAGACACCTAGGTATTTGTAGTTGTCCACATATTCTAAGTCAGAACCGTCCATAATGATGCTGAACGGGCGGGCAGGTGCGGGCAGCGATCAGTTGAAGGGCATGCATCTGTGGTCTGAGTGTTAGGTTCAGACCACAGCACATTAGAAAATACATGATCTCCATGATGTATTCCAGTCTCTCCTGGATGGAACTGTATGGTGGATAGACTAAACACCCACTATCAGGAAAGTTGCATTCTCTTACTATCCAATCCATCAATGACTTCACCTATGTCCAGTAATGTGCTTTCCGAAGCAGAACTACATTGTGTTGCTTTGCGCTACATTGAACTGTGCTGTGCAGAGGGCAGGGCAGTGTGTTTGAGCTACTGTAAGTGAGCGGACAGGAATATATGGCTATAGTGGATAATGCTTACGGCAGGGCCCACACCCACAGGAAGGAAGTAGCACGAGAAGGTGGCTCTCAGAACTGGACACATCCTGTGATTACAATGAAAGACGGCTGAGTGAGCTGTGACTGAAATGTAGGGAAATGATTTAACTCACAAGCCATTCATTATTAGTTCTAATGTGTTTTCCTATTGATTTACCCTAATTTGTTTGTATTAGCACGGGATGTAACAGGTTTAAGTGTGTGCGAAAGAGAGGGAGTGATTGAAGGAAAACAACTGAGAGAAAGAGAGTTTGACTGTACCTGGTATCCATTGTATGACCTACTTCTGAACAGTGTATCTCAGGTTCCTTAGGTCACTGTGTTATTAATTAGCACAGCTGGTGCAGTTATCACATGGCTGGAGTCACACACTGCCTGTTCCTGCTTTTTCACATCACACTCTACCCAGCCTGCGCTGCGGCCCACTTTGGTCATTAGTTCTGAGAAAACACACACGCGCACACACACACGCACGCACGCACGCACACACACACACACACACATCCTGTGTACTGATTATGACTGTGTTGCACTATCTGTGAGATTCCAATATTGGCTCACAGCAAATGGTTGCCTGTAAATGACAAGAGTTCTTCCCTGTATGACTGTAGTGGGTCATGTTCTGGGAAGAGCAAGATGATGAAAACGAGTCATCTTTTGGCATTAAAGTTTAACCTACTATCAAAATGTGTCATTTTTTATTACAAATCAATATTTCAGCAATAGCTGGTAGAGATCATGAGGAATTGCACAGCATGAGGAATTCTTTCAAAAACACTAAGATGTTGGGAAAATAATTCATTGACCAGCCGCTCGCAGGCACACAAGCACAAACACGCACGCACGCACACACACACACACACGAACACGCACAAACACACACACACACCATAGCGCCATTCAAGTTCATCCTTAAACTAAGGACCCTGGGATTAAACACCTCCCTCCGCAACTTGATCCTGGACTTCCTGACGGGCCGCCCCCAGGTGGTGAGGGTAGGAAACAACACATCCTCCATGCTGACCGGGGGCCACGACAGCGTGGCCGCACACGACTACAACACCATCATTAAGCAACCTCTCCCTCAAAGTCAGCAAGATTGTGGAAATTCACATAAATGGGGCTGTAGTGGAGCAGGTCTAGATCTTCAAGTTTCACATCACTAAGGAATTATCATGGTCCACACACACCACCAACACAGTTGTAAAGAGGGCATCACAATGCCTCTTCTCCACCAGGAGGCTGAAAAGATTTGACGTGGGACCTCAGATCCTCAAAACGTTCTACAGCAGCATCTTTGAGAACATCTTGACGGGCTGCATCACCGCTTGGTATGGCAACTGAATGGCATCCAAGCGTAAGGCGCTACAGAGGGTAGTGCGTATGACCCAGTACATCACTGGGGTCGTGCCACTGCCATCCAGGACCTCTATTGCACGTTGTGTCCTGCAAATTGTCAAAGACTCCAGCCACCCAATGATAGACTGTTCTCTCTGCTACCGCACAGCAAACGATACCGATGCACCAAGTCGGGAGCCAACAGGACCATGAACAGCTTCTACCCTCAAGCCATAAGACTGATAAATAGCTACTTAAATAGTTAACCAATAGATACCCGGACTATCTGCATTGACCCTTTTTGCACGGAGTCTTTTGACATATACTGCTGTTACTGCTCATTTTCTATCCTGTTGACTAGTCACTTTATCCCTATCTACGTGTACGGTACATTTGGAAAGTATTCAGACCCCTTGACTTTTTCCACATTTTGTTACATTACAGCCTTATTCTAAAATTGATTAAATAGTTTTTTTCCCTCATCAATCTACACACAGTACCCCATAATGACAAAGCAAAAACAGGTTTGTAGAATTTTTTGCAAAAGCCCGGAATGGAACACGATCGAACATTGCTTGAGAGACCTGAAAATAGCAGTGTAGCAACGCTCCCCATCCAACCTGACAGAGCTTGAGAGGATCTGCAGAGAAGCATGGGAGAAACTCCCCAAATACAGGTGTGCCAAGCTTGTAGTGTCATACCCAAGAAGACTTGAGGTGTTAATCGCTACCAAAGGCGCTTGAACAAAGTACTGATTAAAGGCTCTGAATACTTACACTACCGTTCAAAAGTTTTGTTAAAATGTATTAAAATATACGTTTTTTCTCACCCATCTACACACTACACCCCATAATGACATAGTTTTTTGAAATGTTTGCAAATTTATTGAAAATGAAATACTTATGTAAGTGTTCACACCCCTGAGTCAATACATGTTAGAATAACCTTTGGCAGCGATTACAGCTGTGACTCGTTCTGGGTAAGACGCTAAAGGGGTCGATTCCAACCCAAGTTAAGTGAACGTAAATAGAATGGAAGTCCTTTTTATGCCCTTTCTCTCTATGCGTATTCTGACCTTGAACTTAAGCATGGGAATAACATGCTATTCACCAACTATTCATTTAGAGTGGAGATCAAATAAATTAAGGTGTGGCTGAGGTGTATATTTGGCATTGTGTTTTAGGTTATTGTCCTGATGAAAGGTGAATTTGTCTCCCCGAGAGTGTGTTGTGATCATGTGATCATCCTGTCTGGTTTGGCGCTCCCCCCCCCTTGGGTTGTGCCGTGGCGGAGATCTTTGTGGGCTATACTCAGCCTTGTCTCAGGATGGTAAGTTGGTGGTTGAAGATATCCCTCTAGTGGTGTGGGGGCTGTGCTTTGGCAAAGTGGGTGGGGTTATATCCTTCCTGTTTGGCCATGTCCGGGGGTGTCCTCGGATGGGGACATAGTGTCTCCTGACCCCTCCTGTCTCAGCCTCCAGTATTTATGCTGCAGTAGTTTATGTGTTGGGGGGCTAGGGTCAGTTTGTTATATCTGGAGTACTTCTCCTGTCCTATTCGGTGTCCTGTGTGAATTTAAGTGTGCTCTCTCTAATTCTCTCTTTCTTTCTCTCTCTCGGAGGACCTGAGCCCTCGGACCATGCCTCAGGACTACCTGACATGATGACTCCTTGCTGTCCCCAGTCCACCTGGCCGTGCTGCTGCTCCAGTTTAAACTGTTCTGCCTTATTATCATTGGACCATGCTGGTCATTTATGAACATTTGAACATCTTGGCCATGTTCTGTTATAATCTCCACCCGGCACAGCCAGAAGAGGACTGGCCACCCCACATAGCCTGGTTCCTCTCTAGGTTTCTTCCTAGGTTTTGGTCTTTCAAGGGAGTTTTTCCTAGCCACCATGCTTCTACACCTGCATTGCTTGCTGTTTGGGGTTTTAGGCTGGGTTTCTGTACAGCACTTTGAGATATCAGCTGATGTACGAAGGGCTATATAAATACATTTGATTTGATTTGATTTGCAAATTATGGTGGAAAATAAGTATTTGGTCAATAACAAAAGTTTATCTCAATACTTTGTTATATACCCTTTGTTGGCAATGACAGAGGTCAAACGTTATCTGTAAGTCTTCACAAGGTTTTCACACACTGTTGTTGTTATTTTGGCCCATTCCTCCATGCAGATCTCCTCTAGAGCAGTGATGTTTTGGGGCTGTTGCTGGGCAACACGGACTTTCAACTCCCTCCAAAGATTTTCTATGGGGTTGAGATCTGGAAACTGGCTAGGCCACTCCAGGACCTTGAAATGCTTCTTACGAAGCCAACACGACTGGCATTGCAGGATTTGAGTCCCTGGCGGCGTAGTGTGTTACTGATGGTAGGCTTTGTTACTTTGGTCCCAGCTCTCTGCAGGTCATTCACTCGGTCCCCCTGTGTGGTTCTGGGATTTTTGCTCACCGTTCTTGTTATCATTTTGACCCCACGGGGTGAGATCTTGCGTGGAGCCCCAGGTCGAGGGAGATTATCAGTGGTCTTGTATGTCTTCCATTTCTTCAAACCAAGCTGATTTCTTCAAACCAAGCTGCTTACCTATTGCAGCTGCTTACCTGGTGCAGGTCTACAATTTTGTTTCTGGTGTCCTTTGACAGCCCTTTGGTCTTGGCTATAGTGGAGTTTGGAGTGTGACTGTTTGAGGTTGTGGACAGGTGTCTTTAATACTGATAACAAGTTCAAACAGGTGCCATTAATACAGGTAACGAGTGGAGGACAGAGAAGCCTCTTAAAGAAGAAGTTACAGGTCTGTGAGAGCCAGAAATCTTGCTTGTTTGTAGGTGACCAAATACTCATTTTCCACCATAATTTGCAAATAAATTCATTAAAAATCCTACAATGTGATTTTCTGGATTTTTTTTCCTCATTTTGTCTGTCATAGTTGAAGTGTACCTATGATGAAAATTACAGGCCTCTCTCATCTTTTTAAGTGGGAGAACTTGCACAATTGGTGGCTGCCTAAATACTTTTTTTGCCCCACTGTATATATAGGTAGGAGTTACCGAATGTCATTTCTGGTCACTTACATGCGAATGTGAATGAGAAACATTGCAAATTAAAGTTTTGATGCATGCTTGTCTGAAGGAAGAACAATACTGTGTGCCCACTGTGTCTATGTGGAGTCTGGGAGTTGCTTGGGGAAACGGGCCTGCCTGCTCTGCTTGGAGAAGATAGGGGAGGAGCAGACAGCCCCAGATCTGACAATAAAAAATGCAAGGAAATCAAACTGCAGTGGCAGCTGTACAGAATTCATCCAAAGGGCTTTGACTTCTCAAGCACGGCAGGAATAATATTAATTCAGCAACTTGCTTAGATAACTAGCAAGTTAAACTTAGGAGTCACTCTAATCTTTGGTAAAAATGCAACATTAACTTGAAGCAAAACATTTGGAAATGTGGCTGATGATGTTCTTTCTATGGTAAACATTAGCAATATCATGGTCAGGCAGTTTTTTATACCTTGCTTTTACATTGTAAGCTCATTTACTTGTATGGCTGCCAGCCAAATAGTGTCGCAATTCTGTTGTCATCTGATGACAATGAAGCTATTTTCTGCTGAATGTGTTGCACTAATGCATTTTCTATGAAGGACAACTATAGTTGCATGTCCCTGATCACTCGATTGAAGCACAAAAGCAATGACTTTCAATATAAAACGTGATCCCTGTCAACACACAGCTGAACTTACCTGCCCCCGCTTTCTCCTGTTGTGTTATTTACAAATGAACACTTGACTGGCTCAACTGTTCTGGGGAACTACGGTAAGCTTCATAGTGCACAATAATGTGACAGGGGAAATAAAGAACGCAATCTGCTTTATCTCCAACATATTTCACAAGTTGACTGCAGGCATTTACTTAAAAGTAGCTACAAATATAGAAATGTATTGAAAAACTTTCTAAAATTTTTTAAAAATCCCGTGGCTATTTCCAAATACCCCGGTATACGCTTCACCCACCAAGCCTAGTACATAATACTACAACTATTTCCAAATACCCCGGTATACGCTACACCCACCAAGCCTAGTACATAATACTACAACTATTTCCAAATACCCCGGTATACGCTACACCCACCAAGCCTAGTACATAATACTACAACTATTTCCAAATACCCCGGTATACGCTACACCCACCAAGCCTAGTACATAATACTACAACTGAATCTTAAAATAAAAAAAATAAAAATAAATGTTTTTATTAAATTAAAACTTACTAGTAAATCAAGTCTGAATACTAACAAACTAAACAGAATATATATATATATATATTTAAATGAATATAAATATAAACAAATATAAAAACACAACTATAATAACCTTGGATCAGTCGTCTTCCACCTCTGTCTGTGTGTCTGAGTCCCACCAGAGGAGAGGTGAGGTCTGCCCCTGGCTCTACTGACAGCTGAAGAGTGCCAGTCTCACACAAACTGTCTGTCAGACCCAGAACTTTGTCCAACATTCTGCCTCCCAGAACACCAGGTTGGCAGTTTGACTGCAGGTTGGGGCTAGAGACAGAAATCTCATCTGGGAACAGTCCTCAAATCCTCTCATGTCTGATTCTGGTGGACGTTTCAAAGACTTCATAGACCAGACGGTTGTCAAAGGCTATGAGCTGTTTGGATTGGGCTCTGTGAATGTTGTTTTTTCTCTGGTGCAGTGATTACCCTGTAGACGGACTCAACCTCTATTACATCCAGGTTGAAGCCATGACTAGCAGTGGTTTAACCATTGCCAATTTAATCTGTGCTCTATAGCAAACACAACCCCGGATGGCGTGTTGCTGCAGATACATGCTGGGATTTCTACACCTGATAAACCACAATGTGGACATAAGTCTGTACATGGCACATTCATGGAGCAGCAGTATCTCTATAGACAGTCAACTAACAGGGTGTGTTTTGTGTATGAATCAACACCAGCAATTATGTCACCAGAGTGATGGTGGGCCTGTGGCATTATTACAGTGTTTTATATTGTCTAAACGTTATATAAAGTGTGTTTATGGGATGTTAAACAGGGATAGTGGTTGTGTAAGTTTGTGCGTACTAGCTGGTGAAACCATTAACTAAGGCATGTACATTATATTGGCACTGTCGAGGAGTACTATAGTGAACTACATGTAGTTCAACTATGTAGTAATATAACTACATTTTGCAGTAGCTTGGTGGTAGTTGAACTAAATGCAAATATTGGTCATGTTTTCCGTAGTTAATTTCATTGTTCCAAGTCGAGGTGTAGCTTACTACTGGACCTGCACACTGCTTTGTTGCAAAAATAAAATAATGGTGAAGCAGCCTAGAATTTATTTCATTTTTCAATATCAAACCTGCCCAATTGTCTCTTGAAACAGTGTTAAATAGGCTAAATTACACATTCTGTTGACATCTGACACCAGAGTGATCTGTTCTTGCAATTTGTAGTCTGACATTTCAGATTTAGATATGATAATTTACCAGAAAGTAGTCTGGATGTAGTGAACTACTTTTTCAAAGTACATTTAGTTAAGTAAACTATATATAGCTATAGGGTAGCTTAACTTCTTCCAGTGTGAAGTAATTGGTAGCTTGGTAAACTATATTTTCAGAGCAGCTTCCCAACACTATCTATAGGGGTACTTTCTCCGCCTGTAAGCATTTTTTCATTTACATTTGAGTAATTTATCAGAGGCTCTTAACCAGAGCGACTTACAGGAGCAGTTAGGGTTCAGTGCCTTGCTCAAGGGAATATTGACAGATTTGGCACATAATCGTCTCTGGGCCTGTTTTAGTGTGTACATTTTATATTTACTTAACACAATGGAATAGGTAAGGTTGACATGGAGTTGTATGGCCCAGCATATCACAATGCAATGTCATTACAGCATCCATATTAGGAAACCACTTAGTTGTCAAAACACGCTCTAAAGCCTTGTTCACGTTGCAGGCCTTAATGCTCAAATCTGTCTAAAGCCTTGTTCACGTTGCAGGCCTTAATGCTCAAATCTGTCTAAAGCCTTGTTCACGTTGCAGGCCTTAATGCTCAAATCTGTCTAAAGCCTTGTTCACGTTGCAGGCCTTAATGCTCAAATCTGTCTAAAGCCTTGTTCACGTTGCAGGCCTTAATGCTCAAATCTGTCTAAAGCCTTGTTCACGTTGCAGGACTTAATGCTCAAATCTGTCTAAAGCCTTGTTCACGTTGCAGGCCTTAATGCTCAAATCTGTCTAAAGCCTTGTTCACGTTGCAGGACTTAATGCTCAAATCTGTCTAAAGCCTTGTTCACGTTGCAGGCCTTAATGCTCAAATCTGTCTAAAGCCTTGTTCACGTTGCAGGCCTTAATGCTCAAATCTGTCTAAAGCCTTGTTCACGTTGCAGGCCTTAATGCTCAAATCTGTCTAAAGCCTTGTTCACGTTGCAGGCCTTAATGCTCAAATCTGTCTAAAGCCTTGTTCACGTTGCAGGCCTTAATGCTCAAATCTGTCTAAAGCCTTGTTCACGTTGCAGGCCTTAATGCTCAAATCTGTCTAAAGCCTTGTTCACGTTGCAGGCCTTAATGCTTTTGTTTTTCAACAAGCGACCAAATCGGATTTGTGTGTGTGTGTGTTCAGACAGCAGTAATTTGCTGACATGGCTATGCTAGTTGTCATAGTAATAAAGGAGGGTGAGCAGTGGTGAAGGCTGGTTGGTGGTGCTCGTGCTTCCTATCACTCAGAATATCTACAATATTTATAAATAGAATTTTGTAGCAATTGAAGGTGACAACAACACCTTCTATTGATGTTTCCCAGTTGCTTTGAATGTTCAAAATCATAGTGTAAAGCCTCAACGGATAAGATGATCCAAATGTCAAAGTTCTTTTTGATTAGCCACAGCAGTCAACTAGGTAGCTGTGTAGCTTTCTAGCTCATTCACTAATGTGTTGGTAAACAATCAACATGCTAGTTAACTACCACATGTTCTTGTCAAACTGTCAACAGGGTAGCTAGTAAGCAACAAGACATGCCAAATATCAGTCTTTAAACACTTGAAGGCAAATAAATCAGATTGGACTGTTCAGACACACACATATTAGGGCTGACTGGCTATCGTTCAGGCAAATAAGAAAGAAGTGCACTCAGGCTATCTAGAAGGCCAAAGTTAGTTACTTTAAAAACTCTTAAGGATCTGACAATTCTTTTCAATTTTCGCCTAAAATGACTTACCCAAATCTAACTGTGTCACGCCCTGAACTTAGAGAGGGTGTGATTTGGGTGGGCATTCTATGTTCCTTTTTCTATGTTTTGTATTGACTATCGTTGTCTCTGATTGGGAACCATACTTAGGTAGCTTTTTCCCACCTATGTTTTGTGGGTTGTCATTTACTGTTTAGTGTTTTCTGCACCTGACAGGACTGTTTCAGTTTCGTTTATTCTCTTTGTTATTTTGTTCCAGTGTTCAGTTCAATAATAGTCATGAAAAATTACCACGCTGCACTTTGGTCCTTCAGACGATGACACCCGTTACAAACTGCCTGTAGCTCAGGCCCTGAGGCACCAATTGAAAGGAAACACTTTGACGTTTGTGGAAATGTAACATAACAGAAGTGTATGTGCAATGTTTTAGACTGATATAATGAACCATTTCATTTCTGTTCAAAATGTTGTATCAAGACTCCACAAATGTGCCTAATTTGTTTATTCATTAGGAGTTCCAGTTCTCTCTCTGTGGGTCGAACCCCAAGACGTTCTGGAAAATGGTTAAAGACCTGCAGAATAAACCCTCCTCCTCACAGCTGCCTTAATGTTGATGATGTGGTTGTTATTGACAAGAAGCACATGGCTGAGCTCTTTAATCACCAATTCATTAAGTCAGGATTCCTATTTGACTCAGCCATGCCTCCTTGCCTGTCCAACATTTCCTCATCTCCACCCCAACTATTGTGACTATCCCCGATGCTTCTCCCTCTTTCCCCCCCCCCCTGCCCCGCTAGGAAGTTTCTTCCTGCAGACATTGAGGTTCTCAATGAGGTCCTTAAACTTGACCCCCAAAAAACATCTGGGTCAGATGGTTTAGACCCTTTCTTTTTCAAGGTTGCTGCCCCTATCATCGCCAATCCTATCTCTGACCTTTTTAACCTGTCTCTCCTTTCTGGGGAGGTCCCCATTGCTTGGAAGGCAGCCACAGTTTGGCCTTTATTTAAAGGGGGATCAAGCTGATCCTAACTGTTATGGGCCTATTTCTATTTTGCCCTGTTTATCAAAAGTGTTGGAAAAAACTTGTCAATAATCAACTGACTGGCTTTCTTGAAGTCTATAGTATTCTCTCTGGTATGCAATCTCGTTTCCGCTCAGGTTATGGATGTGTCTCTGCAACCTTAAAGGTCCTCAATGATGTCACTGTTCCCCTTGATCCTAAGCAATATTGTGCTGCTATTTGTATTGATTTGGCCAAAGCTTTTGATACGGTAGACCATTCCATTCTTGTGGGCCGGCTAAGGAGTATTGATGTCTCTGATGGGTCTTTGGCCTGGTTTGCTAACTACCTCTCTCAAAGAGTGCAGTGTATAAAGTCAGAAAATCTGCTGTCTCGGCCACTGTCTCTCACCAAGGGAGTACCCAAGGCTCGATCCTAGGCCCCACACTCTTCTTAATTTACATCAACAACATAGCTCAGGCAGTAGGAAGATCTCCCATCCATTTATATGCAGTAGATACAGTCTTATACTCAGCAGGCTACTCACCGGATTTTGTGTTAAATGCTATACAACAAAGCTTTTTTAGTATCCAACAAGCTTTCTCTACCCTTAACCATTCTGGACACCTCCAAAACAAAGGTCATGTGGTTTGGTAAGAAGAATGCCTGTCTTCCCACAGGTGTTATTACTACCTCTGAGGGATTAGAGCTTGAGGTAGTCACCTCATACAAGTACTTGGGAGTATGGCTAGATGGTGCACTGTCCTTCTCTCAGCACATGTCAAAGCTGCAGGCTAAAGTTAAATCTAGACTTTGTTTCCTCTATCGTAATCGCTCCTCTTTCACCCCAGCTGCCAAGCTAACCCTGATTCAGATGCTAGACACATCATTGCACTCTATACTGTAAACTGGTCATCTCTGTATACCTGTCGCAATACCCACTGGTTGATGCTTATTTATTTAACCCTCTTAGGCCTCACTTCCCCCTATGTGAGATATCTGCTGCAGCCATAATCCTCCACATGCAACACCCATTCTGCCAGTCACATTCTGTTAAAGGTCCCCAAAGCACACACATCCCTGGGTCTCTCCTCTTGTCTGTGCCCAATTATGTTAGTACCATGTTTTGTGTTGCTACCATGTTGTTGTTATGTTGCATTGCTACCATGCTGTGTTGTCATGTGTTGCTGTCTTGCTATGTTGTTGTCTTAGGTCTCTCTTTATGTAGTGTTGTGTTGTCTCTCTTGTTGATGTGTGATGTGTGTTTTGTCCTATATTTATATAGTATTTATTTTTTATTTTGAATCCCAGGCCCCCGTCCCTGCAGGAGGCCTTTTGGTAGGCCGTCATTATAAATAAGAATTTGTTCTTAACTGACTTGCCTTATGGCCAGGAATCAGATTTGTATCTGACTTCAAACCACCTACAAAAGTGGTTTGAAATGTGGGTTGAAACATCAGATTCAACGTGCTTATTGGCTGTTCAGACTGAAAAAAAAGAACAGATTCAAATCAGATATGCAAAAAAAATGGGTTTGAGCCACTTCAAACTGTCGATATGAACAAGGTTTAACAGTCCTGATCTCCCTCCCACACTAGCTTGCCTGGTACCCAGGCTTCCTCAAAAGAGGTAAAATTATTGAAAGAGACCCACCTGTTTAAGCTAAGCCTTGGTGGCTCCTAACGAGCACCTAACGTGACTGTAACCGGTGTGCAATGCTGATCTTTAACGAGTTAAGGGCCTTAAGTGAAATGGCTGCAGCAGCTGGAGTTCCCATCCCCCCTGCAGTGTGGATAAAGAGGGTTTATGGGGGATTGGGTCCAACGGAGCCTCTACGGTTAATGCTGCTGCCCATAAGTCTGACCCAGTAAAGCTGCGTTTACACAGGCAGACCAATTCTGATATTTTTTCCACTAATTGGTCTTCTGACCAGTCACATCAGATATTTTCACAAATCTTTTTCATAGGTGATCTGATTGGTCAAAGTCTCACTAAAAAACCGTCAGAATTGAACGGCCTCTGTAAACGCAGCCTATGTCCCTCCGACAATGTCACATTGTACCACTCTGCGGTTTTGTTTCACACAGTGAAGAATGAGGACAGAATGGGCTGAGGTGTTTTAAGGTTTCAGGACAGGCTCTGTGGTTGTGTTTGTGCTCAGGTTGTCAAGGCGTTTAGGGGGTTGGGTTGGGGTTGGGTTTATGAGACCATGTCTTTTGCTTCCCCGACAAAAAACTAAAAACAATTCTAAGCTTTTATACAGACGTTACCCTGGCAATTACGCTACAATTACACGCAAGAGTACCTTCATTGATAACAATAACAAGGCTGGGGGCTGGAGTTCGCCAACTAGGAGTTCAAAAATGAAATGCACCACAATCTACTGCACGTTTACACTCAAATAGGGCATATCTAATGTTTACACTCAAATGGGGCATGTCTAATGTTTACACTCAAGAATCCATTTTATCCTAAAATCAATTCAATCTTTTTCAGATTCATTGGCTGTGTTTACTCAGGCTGCTTTTTTTCACTAACTGGTCTTTTGACCAATCAGATCAGCTCTGAACAAAATCTGATGTGAAAAGAGCTGATGTGATTGGTCAAAAGACCAATTAGTGAAAGAAATAGCACATTTGGGCTGCCTGTGTAGACAAAGCCCCTGAGATGTTACTCAAGGATAGTATTACAATTGATTTGGCAGGCTTCATTAGCCTGCTCCAAACATGCCAACAACAGACAAAACATTGAACACTGCACTGCCAGATGACAAACAGACACACTCATACACAAAGCAGCCGCTGATCCCTGGACACAAATACTTGCTGCAAAGGCACGCACGCAAGCAAGCATCTTGTAGATTGATAAAAGCAGTCTGGTCTGTCTGTGTGATTTGCATTATTCCTGGCTCTGATCAGGATTCTCCTTCCTCTCTGACCTGACAGAACTAATCTCTACCACTGGACCACAACTCCCATACACCCACTCCCTACAACATCCCACAACTCCCATACACCCACTCCCTACAACATCCCACAACTCCCATACACCCACTCCCTACAACATCCCACAACTCCCATACACCCACTCCCTACAACATCCCACAACTCCCATACACCCACTCCCTACAACATCCCACAACTCCCATACACCCACTCCCTACAACATCCCACAACTCCCATACACCCACTCCCTACAACATCCCACAACCCCCATACACCCACTCCCTACAACATCCCACAACCCCCATACACCCACTCCCTACAACATCCCACAACCCTCATACACCCACTCCCTACAACATCCCACAACCCTCATACACCCACTCCCTACAACATCCCACAACCCCCATACACCCACTCCCTACAACATCCCACAACCCCCATACACCCACTCCCTACAACATCCCACATCCCCCATACACCCACTCCCTACAACATCCCACAACCCCCATACACCCACTCCCTACAACATCCCACAACCCCCATACACCCACTCCCTACAACATCCCACAACCCCCATACACCCACTCCCTACAACATCCCACAACCCCCATACACCCACTCCCTACAACATCCCACAACCCCCATACACCCACTCCCTACAACATCCCACAACCCCCATACACCCACTCCCTACAACATCCCACAACCCTCATACACCCACTCCCTACAACATCCCACAACCCTCATACACCCACTCCCTACAACATCCCACAACCCTCATACACCCACTCCCTACAACATCCCACATCCCCACACCCTTGCCTACAACTCTCACAGCCTTAAAAAAGCAGTCTTAAAGTCAATCTCGTCTAAAATGGAGTTTGGAACATCCGTGTGTCACAATGGGTAAATTAAGGTTGGGTTTTGATTTGACAATTTACATTTGCCCATTAACCTGGGGTGAACAGCTGCGGTGATTGCTCTCTATCCAATAGCATAGACAGTGAGGCAGACCTACACAGCAGCCCGACTTTGTTTACGTAAGACAAAATGCAATTTTTTTAACTTGAGAATAATGCACCAAATACCTTAGTTAGATTTACAATTGCCAACTGAAACATGCTCAGTAAAAACTTAATTTAATCACAGATTTCCTATATTATCTTAGACTCATTCAGGGAATTTTGAGGAAGTGAAATATGCTTCCATCTCTACAGTGTCTCAGGGGGGACAAGCATCATTAACCAAACGTGGAATTGGCCAGGAAACACACCTCCAAGACGGAAGTCTTGTTTTTCTAATTGGCAACAGAAAACCACATGTGCCAATCTGCTTGTTCATTGGCTCGTTAAACCATTCCCCACCCCTATAAGCCCACAAATTTACAACACCACAAACCCACCACAACCTGGTCCCTAAACGTCACCACGCAAAACATCACAGAAGCTCTCCTGCAGAAAGACAGGCAAGTGTATGGGAGTCAGCAAGAAAATGAAGTCAGAGGTTTATGTTTGGGGGGAAGAAATGCATTTATACAGTACCAGTCAAAAGTTTGGACACACCTACTCATTGAAGGGTTTTTCTTTATTTATACTATTTTCTACATTGTAGAATAATAGTGAAGACATCAACACTATGAAATAACACACATGGAATCATGTTGTAACCAAAAAAGTGTTATACAAATCAAAATATATTTTATATTTGAGATTATTCAAAGTAACCACCTAGATGACAGCTTTGCGCACTCTTGGAATTCTCTCAACCAGCTTCATGAGGTATTCACCTGGAATGCACTTCAATTAACAGGTGTGCCTTGTTAAACACTTATTTGTAGAATTTCTTTCCTTCTTAAATGCATTTGAACCAATCAGTTGTGTTGTGACAAGGTAAGGGTGGTATACAGAAGATAGCCCTATTTGGTAAAAGACCAAGTCCATATTATGGCAAGAACACCTGAAATAAGCAAAGAAAAACGACAGTCCATCATTATTTTAAGAAATAAAGGTCAGTCAATCCGTAAAATTTCTAGAACTTTGAAAGTTTCTTCAAGTGCAGTCGCAAAAACCATCAAGCGTTATGATGAAACTCTCATGAGGACCGCCACAGATAAGAGTAGGTCAACGGATGATCTCCGCATGTGTGGTTCCCACCGTGAAGCACGGAGGAGGATGTGTGATGGTGTGGGAGTGCTTTGCTGGTGACACTGTCTGTGATTTATTTAGAATTCAAGGCACACTTAACCAGCATGGCTACCACAGCTGGTTGTGAGTGAAGTGAAGTAAAAGCAGCCAACAAGTGCTCAGAATACAGTATGTGGGAACTCCTTCAAGACTGTTTGAAAAGCATTCCAGGTGAAGCTGGTTGAGAGAATGCCAAGAGTGTGTAAGGCTGTCATCAAGGCAAAGGGTGGCTACTTTAAAGAATCTCAAATATATATTTGGATTTGTTTAACACTTTTTTGGTTACTACATGATTCCATAGTTTTGATGTCTTCACTATTAATCTACAATGTAGAAAATAGTAAAAAATAAAGAAAAACCCTGAGTAGGTGTGTCCAAACTTTTAGTGTTAAGTACACTTACACCGCATGCAGGAGAGCATTAAATAAGACATAAATACAACATTTAAATCAGGCTCTTCCCTGTGAAAGAGACCCGCCAATGAGTTACAAACCACACGGCATCGACATTGGAAGTCTCACTTTATGTTGTAGTCTAAGAATGACATTTTCAAAACAAAGCATGTCAAAACGACTGTTTTGTTCAATAAACTATTGCTGATAGTAACTGCGAGATGGAGCTCCAGAAAAATCTAAAACAAATGGCATTTTGTCAGTAACCTTTTCATTGTTTTATTCATATTCACTGTTATTGTTTTTTTTAGTTACTCAACAATCCTGTTTTTGCATAGTTGTGTGCCATAAGCTATTGTGTTGTGTGGAGCAGTATATTTTCCCTTTTGGTGAAAAATACTGTGTTAATGCCATCTTTATAACCAACCAGAATAAGATCTGGTACTGTATAGTGAACCACTCAAACCAGGACATACCTACAGTAATCCAATCATCAATAGTCATCAACTCCCCATTCTTGTCTATACAAGTCCTGCGACACTCTCTCCGTCACATCTGGTCGGTCTAACATACGATCAGAAACAATATTTGGAGAGAAAGGGGAGGACAGGAGGACAGGAGGCTAATAATTGCTCTCACTCTCCCACCCTCCGCTATAACCAGCGCCCGTGGAAGGAGAGCTTCCGGTGAAGTATGTTAGTGAAACATTGTATTTCAACAACGGAGACAGAAATCCTGTATTTAAATGAAGAACCAATGTTTACAAAGCATCAGCAGAACATTCAGCCAGCGCCAATGACCCTTTTTATTTTCCTTCCTTTGTCAGGAGTGAGAACAACACCTACGACACACAAAGGAATGGTGGGACCTGGAGTCTAGCTGATAATACAAAGCAACAAACAGGCCTTTTCTCTGTTGAACCGTCAACAATCGTCTCATGGCAACTTCCAGTTAAAGCAATTGTCTGGTGTGTTGTTATGGCTGGTTGAGTGATGGTTGTGTGAGTGTGCTTGTGTGTTGTTATGGCTGGTTGAGTGATGGTTGTGTGAGTGTGCTTGTGTGTTGTTATGGCTGGTTGAGTGATGGTTGTGTGAGTGTGCTTGTATGTTCGCTCAACAGTGTGTGTGAGTATGTGTGGACAGAATTAGCTGTTGTGAATCATTTGCAGGGTGGTGGGATTACACTGCTAAAAAATAACGGTTAACTTTCTGACTGTATATGAAGTGAGCCATAGCAGTGTAGGGTGTGTTGAGGTGCAGGGTAAGGCAAAGGCTCCGGAAATGCAGTTTTAAGGGGTACAGAGCGAAGAACACAGAAGCAGTCACAGAATGGGTAACATGGAATGGGCTCAATGACCTAAGAGAAATGAGTGCAATGTTGGGTAGAAGGAGATCAGTTGTAGCAGTCCAACACACACACTATTTGCAGCATGTTACAGTCAATCCATAATCATACAGAGACACTGAGGTTGCAAGGGTGCGTGGAGAGGAGAAGGGTCCCTTTGTGGAAACAGTTGAGGGTTTTTCATGAAGCAAATGAGAGTTGATGAGTGCCATGAGTACCTGTCGCTCTCTTTCTCCTCCTCCCTTCTGCCTCCAAATCAGTCTCAACCCTCATCCCTGTTGGCAGTACATCTTCCTACAATACATATCACTACCACCTCTTCGTTCTCTCATTCATCATGTCATGTAGTCCTTCTCTTTTTCCTCCCTTCATCTGTTTCTGCCTCCCCTCTACGGCTGTCGGTTACTGACGTCCCGCGGCGTCCGGTTGCGTTCCCCGGAGCCCTTATTGCGGGTCTTGCGCACGCTGTCCTGTGCCTGCCGGTACTTGTCCAGCATGCTCTTGTGTTTACGCCGCAGCTTGTCGTTGCACCACATCCTCTCACAGTACTCCTCCACGTGCGGCAGGTTGGACGGGCCGATCAGCTGCATGATGTCCTTGAACCAGGGGCGCAGGTGGCTGAGGGGGTTGGTGCTCCTGTAAGTATGGCAGGGTGGCCAGGACCGGTACCCCTTTACCCCCAGGGGACCGTCGAGGGGGGTGTCGTCACGGGCCAGCAGCTCACTCAGTGTGTTCCCTTGCAGGACCTCCAGGGAGAGGCGGATGAGGGTCTGGGTGAAGCCGTGCTCACGGGAGAGACACACATACACACCCTCATCCTGACGGAACACGCGGCGGAAGAGTAGGCCCTGCTCCATATGCATCACTCGGTCATCCAGCTTCACCTGCAGGGAGGGAGGGAGGGTGAGGGAGGGAGGGAGGAAGAGAAGGGAAATAACAGATATTTGGAGGTATGGAGGGAGAACAGAAGAGATTGAGAAGGGGAGATAGGAAGGCAAGAGGGGAACATATAGAGGTCAAAAATAACAGAAGAAATAAAGAGGGGCAAAGTGGTGGTGAGATGGAGGGATGAGTGGATGTAAAGTGGTGGTGAGATGGAGGGATGAGGGGATGCAAAGTGGTGGTGATATGGAGGGATGAGGGGATGCAAAGTGGTGGTGAGATGGAGGGATGAGGGGATGCAAAGTGGTGGTGAGATGGAGGGATGAGGGGATGCAAAGTGGTGGTGAGATGGAGGGATGAGGGGATGCAAAGTGGTGGTGAGATGGAGGGATGAGGGGATGCAAAGTGGTGGTGAGATGGAGGGATGAGGGGATGCAAAGTGGTGGTGAGATGGAGGGATGAGGGGATGCAAAGTGGTGGTGAGATGGAGGGATGAGGGGATGCAAAGTGGTGGTGAGATGGAGGGATGAGGGGATGCAAAGTGGTGGTGAGATGGAGGGATGAGGGGATGTAAAGTGGTGGTGAGATGGAGGGATGAGGGGATGTAAAGTGGTGGTGAGATGGAGGGATGAGGGGATGTAAAGTGGTGGTGAGATGGAGGGATGAGGGGATGCAAAGTGGTGGTGAGATGGAGCGATGAGGGGATGTGAAAGTGGTGGTGAGATGGAGGGATGAGGGGATGTAATGTGGTGGTGAGATGGAGGGATGAGGGGATGCAAAGTGGTGGTGACATGGCGAGATGAGGGGATGCAAAGTGGATGAGGTATGGCACAGAGAGGGGGAAGGGGTGAACGTTGAGTTTTTGTGCTGTTTTCTCAGCTTGGAAGGCTAAGAAGAATTTTGCCATGAAATTCAGCAGTAGTTTTTTTGTCCTTTCTCTCTGCCACGGCGTGTATTTGTGCCAAAGCAAACAGGGCAGCCTGTTTCTCCAATTGACAGCTGAGAGCCAGGTTTATTTGGTGGGAAATAGAAAGCTGCTCTAATGTCTTAATACGTACATGCTTGACTGAAACACTCCATTAAGCCTAGAGGAACCATAAAGAGACCCTGGCATTGAGGAAACAGGAGCTTTACTGTACATGTAACAGGGCACTAAGCTGGAGCGGACATGTCTCTCTCTCTCTCGCTCTCTCCCTCTCTCGTTCTCTCTCGCTTTCTCTCCCTCTCTCTCCCTCTCTCTCCCTCGCTCTCTCTCCCTCTCCCTCTCTCTCTCGCTCTCGCTCTCTCGCTCTCTCGCTCTCTCAAACATCTCTTTAAATCTCTTGTTCTCTGCTTTTTGTCTCATACCTCTTATTGCTCCATCTCTTGCTCTATCCTTCATCAGACTTTCCCTCTCTTTCTACCCATTTCTTTCCAACACTCTCGTGATTCCTCCATCTGTCTCTCACACTCTCTCCCTCCCTCCATTGATCAATCTATCTCACCTCTTCCTTGCGGCCATCTCGTTGGAGCAGCCATGTAACAGTGGCCTGTGGGGAGCGGGGGACACACTCCAGGAAGGTGCTGTTGTTCTCTGTCCCGTACACAACCCTGTCTTCTGTTACATCCAGCTCCTCCACTGTCGCACAGCAGACACAACATTAGAATATGTACACTTAGAAATGTGATCTTCAGAGTATGGTGTGGTCTCAGTAGGCCCTGTGACTTTGGTCATGTCATCTTCAGCTATGGTAGACACAAAATCTCCCTTTTTAGTGCCTTTATTCAATGTCAGTGTAATGCAATCCAACCCTAAGGAACTCCTAGGCCTGGCAGAGAACTTTCATCACCCCTCACACACGCCTTGGGGCGAGCAAACACACATTCTCCGCCCCTCTGACTGCTACACCCTTCCTTCTTTTGTTCCCCCACTCTGCCCTTCTGTTCCCCTCTCACACCATGACAAACCGACAGGGATCTGTCTTATTCTCAGCACAGGCGTGTCAAGGTTCAGTGAAGCTTCTCCATATATACAACCTAGTTTCCATTACTTGGTCAATTAAAAGGTTCTTAAAGACCCTCTCATTCAGCCCACGGCTTGTGTATGATGTCATTTCTTACCCACCGGTAATGCTGTGTATTTCAACTGCACCATATCATATGTTTCATACCTATAAGTTACAGACAAGGAACCCAAATACAGCACAAGTTGTGTATATTTGTGATAATCTGTGTTACAGTATCTGTCTGTGTACAGTATATACACAAGTGTGTTGTTTTAAGATAAAGCATGTGTTTCATGTTGCTATCACTCTGGCTCCCAACAGAGGGATGCACATTTTACACAGGGACCTGACACCTCAGTCAAACACAGCTTGTGTTCTATCAGATAACAACTTCACTCTAGACCTGACACAGGGATATACAATATAAACTTCACATGATTTCCACTTCCCTCTAACGTCGTGGCCAAAGGTTTTGAGAATGACACAAATATACATTTTCACAAAGTCTGCTGCCTCAGTGTCTTTAGATATTTTTCTCAGATGTTACTATGGAATACTGAAGTAATAATTACAAGCATTTCATAAGTGACAAAAGGCTGTTATAGACAATAACATGAAGTTGATGCAAAGAGTCAATGTTTGCAGTGTTGACCCTTCTTTTTCAAGACCTCTGCAATCCGCCCTGGCATGCTGTCAATTAACTTCTGGGCAACATCCTGAATAATGGCAGCCCATTATTGAATAATCAATGCTTGGAGTTTGTCAGAATTTGTGGGTTTTTGTTTGTCCAACCGCCTCTTGAGGATTGACCACAAGTTCTCAATGGGATTAAGGTCTTAGGAGTTTCCTGGCCCAAAATATTGATGTTTTGTTTCCCGAGCCACTTAGTTATCACTTTTGCCTTATGGCAAGGTGCTCCATCAAGCTGGAAAAGGCATTGTTCATCACCAAACTGTTCCTGGATGGTTGGGAGAAGTTGCTCTCACAGGATCTGTTGGTACCATTCTTTATTCATGGCTGTGTTCTTAAGCAAAATTGTGAGTGAGCCCACTCCCTTGGCTGAGAAGCTACCCCACACATGAATGCTCAGAGTGTTTTACTGTTGGAATGACACAGGACTGATGGTAGCGCTCACCTTGTCTTCTCCGGACAAGCTTTTTTCCGGATGCCCCAAACAATCGGAAAGGGGATTCAGAGAAAATGACTTTAACCCAGTCCTCAGCAGTCCAATCCCTGTACCCTTTGCAGAATACCTGTCTGTCCCTGATGTTTTTCCTGGAGGGAAGTGGCTTCTTTGCTGACACCAGGCCATCCTCCAAAAGTCTTCGCCTCACTGTGCGTGCAGATGCACTCACACCTGCCTGCTGCCATTCCTGAGCAAGCTCTGTACTGGTGGTGCCCCGATCCCGCAGCTGAATCAACTTTAGAAGACGGTCCTGGCCCTTGCTGGACTTTCTTGGGCGCCCTGAAGCCTTCTTCACAACAATTGAACCGCTCTTCCTGAAGTTCTTGATGATCCGATAAATGGTTGATTTAGGTGAAATCTTACTGGCAGCAATATCCTTGCCTGTGAAGCCCTTTTTGTGCAAAGTAATGATGATGACATGTGTTTCCTTGCAGGTAACCATGGTTGACAGAGGATGAATTATGATTCCAAGCACCACCCTCCTTTTGAAGCTTCCAGTCTGTTATTCGAACACAATCAGCATGACAGAGTGATCTCCAGCCTTGTCCTCGTCAACACTCACACCTGTGTTAACAAGAGAATCACTGACATGATTTCAGCTGGTCCTTTTGTTCCAGGGCTGAAATGCAGTGGAAATATTTTGGGGGGTTTCAGTTAATTTGCATGGCAAAGAGGGACCTTGCAATTAATTGCAATTCATCTGATCACTCTTCATAACATTCTGGAGTATATGCAAATTGCCATTATACAAACTGAGGCAGCAGACCTTGTGAAAATTAATATTTGTGTCGTTCTCCTAAACTTTTTGGCCACGACTGTAGGACTGACACTGGGCTATACAATATAAACGACACATGATATCAACTGGCCTTTGGTCATCCAACCTATACATTGTTTACAGTGTATGTCTTGTTCGCTCTCCCCTGAGAGAAAATTAGAGATGCTATTTATATTTATTTCTCTACAGACCCAGGTTGCAGCCCAAATGGTACCCTATAACCTATATACTGTAGTGTACTATACTTTTGACCAAAGCCCTGTCGTCAGGGTTGGGGTGTAATCTGGTTACAAACTGTAATCAGTTATGTTACCAGCACAAATATTGTAATCAGATTACAGATACTTTTGAAAAACTAGATGATTTCTTATTGGATCACTTTTACATTCAGACAAACCAAATTTATGATGACACACTAAATGTGTTTGATGGGTCTTTTTTGTCTTCATCTAATGCCTTTTAAAGTAACTGAAAGTAATCAGTTACTGAGTTTGGGTAATCCAAAAGTTACATTCCTGATAAACATTTTGGACAGGTAACTAGCAGCTATAACGGATTACATTTAGAAAGTAACCAAACCAGTCCTTCCTGTAGTACACTATGTAGGCAATAGGGTACCATTGAATATTTTTTTTATTATTATTTTTTATTTATTTCACCTTTATTTAACCATAGATAAATATAGTTAAATATAGTCGCATAGTTGAGAACAAGTTCTCATTTACATTACAACTGTGACCTGTTCAAGATAAAGCAAAGCAGTTAGACACAGCAACACAGAGTTACACATGGAATAAACAAACATACAGTCAATAATACAGTAGAAAAAGTCTATATACAGTGTGTGCAAATGAGGTAAGATAAGGGAGGTAAGGCAATAAATAGGCCATGGTGGCAAAGTAATTACAATATACCAATTAAACACTGGAGTGATAGTTCTGCTCCAGAAGATGAATGTGCAAGTAGAGATACTGGGGTGCAAAGGAGCAAGATAAATAAATAAATAAATACAGTATGGGGATGAGGTATATGGATGGGCTATTTACAGATGGGCTATGTACAGATGCCGTCCCAGTGTTTGTCCTACCTCACCTCTCAGTCTAATGCCTCTCAATGGACAGGTTTGACCTCTGTGACCTCCCTGGAGCAAATACTTTGGGTCAATTTCAGCTTGGCCACCATGACAGCCAGACTAGCTCACTCCCCTCACCCCTCTGTCATGCACAACATTGTAATAAGCATTTATCAACAGGATATTAGAGTGCCCTACTTTCCACTTGGCATGTTGTGAGTCTCCGTATTATATATTCTTCTCACATAGTCTATCATCTTCATTTTGTAATTATTTTACACTCATTTCATTCCCAAGCTTTTCATTCCCACCCTTTACCCTCCTTCTCCCCCTCTCTCACCACTGAGGTTCTGGTCCATACACTGCAGGGCCGGGTTGCCATGCTTGATGTCCTGACGGCGATAGCGGCGTCTGCTGAGCGAGGTGTAGCGAGTGCAGGAGGTGCCGTCCCAGGCACAGTAGGGGTCTCTGGCCAGGCAGCACTCAGCACAGGCCTTCCCATACGTCTCACACCTGTGAAGCCTCAGCTGGGCCACACCCACCGGAGAACCCACGTACAGTGCTTGCTGTGTGCGGAAAGGGGTCAGAGTACAACCAGAGAATGAGAATGTTTTATGTGGTGTTGGCTTCAGTGCTTGCATGTTTTCTTTAAGTTTATGTCAACTGTGATAAATAATTTACATTTACTCACCCTTTTTACTGAGATCTCCAAAGAGGTAATGGGAGTTGGCACCTTAATAACATAAAAATATTATATTTCATTCGCATTCAGACATTGTGAATTGGTTAGACTTTTAAATACATGAGGAGGAGGGGAGACAGCGGAGAAAGGAGGCATCTTATCTAGTTACCTTAAAGACCTGCAGCTCCTCCAGAGTGACCTCTTCTGTGTCCAGAGTGTTGCCGCTGCGCAATGCAATGACCTTCAGAACAGTGCCTATGTCTGGGGTCAGAGGTCAAAATGGTCAACTTTACATCCCAATACACTCAAGTTTCCTGACTATAGTCACCACTCAGACTAATTCCAGAAATGTGGAGAAGTCAGGACGAACCGGTGCCTATGAACATGACGTCATACTGTCCATCCTCTGCCTCCACACGGTCCACCACGATCTGTTTGAGGCGGTAGGGCAAGTTGGCCTTGACCAGCAGAGGCTGCTTCATGGCCGGGTACACCGGTCGCCACATCAGGGGGTGCCCTCGGGCAAACTGGAGCACTGCGTCTGGGAAGTCCTTGGTACTGCCAAACTGTCTGCCAGGCTGGTTGGTGATCTTACTGGGGCACTGGAGATGAGAGGAACTCTTTAGTAATCATTTTATAAAAACATATGATTTGTGTTAAATGTAAAAGGGGGAATGTGACATGAACGTTTTATTCAGCGGTGTCTTTAGAGATCAGTTGATGAGTCATTTAGTAAGTTAGGTCTGTGTTTCTCTGTGACTCCCTTACAATGTTTGGCTGGGAGTCATATTCAACACTGCTTGGGAAGAGTTCTTAAAATTCTGTCATAACATTGACTAATCCATAGACACTTCTGACAGCATTGCAAAAGATAATTTCAGTTACTGTAAGTTGGAATGGACATAGAATGGACGTGTATTCATAGATACCAACGGAAGCCAGGCTTCCCCCCCAAAAATGACAAAAAATATATATATAAAATGTATCTTTCGTCTCTATGTTTCGTAATTTTCCTTTAAATCGCAAGAGGCTGAATGTATCTGACCGGCAAAACAGCCCCTCTGTATGTGTAGACCATCAATCTAAAGCAGTCTGGTCCAAAAGAGTATGACAGTGTTGCTGCCCATAACATTGAATGTAAGGGATGCCCGTGACCATTTGGCCTCCCTTGATCATTTATAAAAAATAATAGCCAATCAGCGTTGGTCCTGGCGCACCAAAAAAAAGTGTAAAGGGAAGCCAGTTTGGATTTGGCGTCACTCCTATCAAATCGCATCGAGAGCATATTGACAGAAACAACTTGAATTGTTGCATCTTGTTGTGTTGCTGCCCTTTTCTAAATTAGCCATGGATGGAGATGGGGATTTGATCTTGTGGTTTTACTTAATTCTATGTACTAGCCAATGATTATAACGCAGATTCTGATCCAACCAATGTTTGCTACATTGTGCACCTAGCCTGAGACGATGGGAGTTCAATATGTAGCAAGATGTAGAAGGCTAATGTTAACTAGCTAAAGTTGCCAATGAAAATAAGTTACGCTAGCTAACAAGCATTTTAGCCTGGTAGCCTAAGACAACAAAAAATTCAAGCGTGTACTGTATGACAAAGTTTTGGACTAAATTGTGTTTAGTATCTTTGAGTTGTCGCTGAATTAGAGTAAACATTGGTGATTTGATGATGTGGAAATGTTGAAATGGTGCTGGAATAATGGAGGCATCTCTTGTGATGAAACAAAGCTGTGGTTAAATTTATTCTGCCAATATGTCTTCTCTTTGTCTCGGCCTTTAGGCCTATATATCACAGTCGCAAGGCATATGAACTAACAGGATACAGAGCAAACAATGCAATTATCACAACAGCACCAGTCTAGAGCTTGGACGCACTACTCATTCAAGGGTTTTTCTTCATTTTTACAATTTTCTACATTGTAGAACAATAGTGAAGACATCAAGACTATGATATAACACATATGGAATCATTTAGTAACCAAAAAAGTGTTAAACAAAACAAAATAGATTTTAGATTCTTCAAATTCTGCCTTGATGACAGCTTTGCATACTCTTGGCATTCTCTCAACCAGCTTCATAAGGAATGTATTTCCAACAGTCTTGAAGGAGTTCCCACATATGCTTAGCAATTGGTGGCTGCTTTTCCTTCACTCTGCGGTCCAACTCATCCCAAACCATCTCAATTGGGTTGAGGTCGGATAAATAAATAATTTACAGTGTCACCAGCAAAGTACCCCCACACCATCATACCTCCTCCTCCATGCTTCACGGTGGGAAACACACATGCAAAGATCATCCGTTCACCTTCTCTGCATCTCACAAAGCGAATGGAGCCAAAAATCTCAGATTTGAACGTATCAAACCAAAGGACAGATTTCCACCAGTCTAATGTTCATTGCTCATGTTTCATGTCCCAAATGTTTCATGTCCCAAGCAAGAATCTTCTTCTTATTGGTGTACTTTAGTAGTGGTTTCTTTGCAGCAATTTGACCATGAAGGCCCGATTCACACAGTCTTCTCTGAACAGTTGATGTTGAGTTGTGTCTGTTACTTGAACTCTGTGAAGCATTTATTTTGGCTGCAATTTCTGAGGCTGGTAACTCTAATGAAGTTAACCTCTACAGCAGAGGTAACTCTACTTTGAAGAATCTAAAATCTAAAATATATTTTGATTTGTTTAACACTTTTTTGGTTAATACATGGTTCCATATGTGTTATTTCATAGTTTCGATGTCTTCACTATTATTCTACAATGTAGAAAATAATAAAAACCCTTGATGAGTAAGGTGTGTCCAAACATTTGACTGGTTGTAGGTTGTAATAATGCTTCACTTTTAGCTTCCCCAGCGATTTCACCCACACACCACTACTGCTATCAAAGCCTATCTAAATTCCTGAATTGACAGGAATGGAGAAAAAATTGTTGCCAAATTCTTATCTACTCTCATTACGGGAGTGAAAACTATGCACACCGCCTAAGCACTAAATCACAGAAGATTGCACAATAGTTTGCAGAAACAGTACAGCTGAGGTGATCTCTGTTTGAGGGAGGAGATAGCCAAATGTGTCCACAGTGCCAAACAGAGGATGCATCCAAAATGGCTCCCTATTCCCTATGGACAATGGACAGAAGTCGTGTACTTTATAGGGAATAGGGTGCTATTTGAGACACACACAGATCCAAGCCAGTCAGCTATATATTGATCCAGTAATTTAGGGTGTCTTTGGCTTAGGAGTGTTTACATTGGTGAACCTCAGGAATGAGCAAACTGGAGCAGATTCCCCCAGCATATGTAAAGTATTAGTATAGGAGCATGTACACAGTAAATTCTCCAGTGTCTATACGGGTCCACACTTGTCAGTGTTAAATTAACACAATGCTCGGGTAAAGCCTTATTTGAATATTTCCCAGAGTGCCTTGGCTTTCCAGTGAATTGTAGTTAATGCCCATGACACTTTTTTTTGATGGACACATGGTTGTTGCATTCATCGATTTGTAGACCTGTGGTCTTCACCAAATGAGATCCTAAGCGAATATGTTATCATTAACATTAAATTCTTTAACACAATACAACGTACAAAGTATTTATTAATAAGGTCTTATTTTGAGGGCCTACTTTTACCCTAATACAATGACCTAAAACTCATGGGTCATTATGATGTGTCTTTCCTATTGGAATCCAACCAGAGTGGGGATATCCAACATTTTCAATTCTTCAGAATAACTGCCAGGTTGGGAAAACTACTAATACAGCATATGAGACTACTTAACCATTTAAACTGGAACAACAAGTAACATATTGGATTAGTTTAGATAAATATATATTATTTATATTTGAGTAGCATTAGATGAATTAATAAATCAATTTAGTTGCAAAAACATAGATATTGAAACAAACCATTTAAAAAAAATCAACAATGCTGGGGTTCTTTTACACCAATGGGTGTAAAAGAAGCCTAGTGGTTAGAGCGTTGGACTAGTAACCGAAAGGTTGCAAGATCGAATCCCTGAGCTGACAAGGTAAAAATCTGCCATTCTGCCCCTGAACAAGGCAGTCAACTCACTGTTCCTAGGCCGTCATTGAAAATAAGAATTTGTTCTTAACTGACTTGCCGAGTTAAATAAAGGCAAAATAAAAAATGAATTACAGGCGTGCCCCTGAATGTCTTGTCTCTCTCTCTCTCTTTCTCTCGGCCAGGACATACTTCTTAATCAGGCCTGTGTGTGGATTGAAACCACAGAGGTGCCGATTCTGCTCTGACACTCGGGCCCTGAATGAAGCTAAATTACAGCGATGTGGATGACAAGAAAACATGAGGCAGAGCTGCTGAGGGGAGGACCAACAGTAACCACACTGGACTAGCTCTTTATCCCTCTGTTGGAGTTTCTTCTTCATTCTCTCTGTCGCTGTCTGTCTCCCTTTCTCATTCAATTTCTCTCTCTCGCCCCAGTTTGATCACCTGATCTCTCTCACACAAGCAAGCTGACAAGGAGTCTGAAACAAAGTATTAATTTGTAGATATGGCATGGTAGCCTGCAGTATGGTACTGTATGGTATTACTCACCACCCCAGGTCTTGGATAGGGCACTCTGCCCTCGTAAGCCCCCCACTGGTAGTCAGGTCCCTCCTTGTGTGCAAAAGGCCCGTTGAAGGCTTCTCTGATGTCTGCCATACGGTACACACAAACTGCAAAGCCTTGGAACACGTTACTAGGGGAGAGAGGAACGTTTAATGTTAGGGACTGATTTCATTAGGGTTTGGTTCCTCCATTGGAACTCCCCATCCCGGATCCGGGATCGTGACTAAAGCCTCAGGCTCATTAGCATAACGCAACGTTAACGATTTCTGAAAATCGCAAATAAAATGAAAATAATGCGTCTGTTCTCAAGCTTAGCCTTTTCTTAACAACACTGTCATCTCAGATTTTCAAAATATGCTTTTGAACCATAGAAATTGACTAATTTGTGTAAGAGTATGCAAAGCTAGCATAGCATTTTGAGTAGCATTTAGCACGCAACATTTTCACAAAAACCAGATAACCAAATAAATAAAATCATTTACCTTTGAAGAGCTTCTGATGTTTTCAATGAGGAGACTCTCAGTTACATACCAAATGCGCAGTTTATCCTGAAAGCGTCTGTGTGTAGGAGAAATCGTTCCGTTTTCTACATTGCGTCTGGCTACCGAAACGAACCGAAAATTCAGTCACCTACAACGTAAAACTTTTTCCGAATTAACTACATAATATCGACCGAAACATGGCAAACGTTGTTTGGAATCAATCCTCAAGGTGTTTTTTCACATCTCTTCATTGATATGCAGTTCGTGGAAGCTTGCTTTCCTCTCTGAATCCCATGGAAAAATACTGGCAGCTGACTTTTGCGCACCAATTTCGGCGCAGGACACCGGGCGGACACCTGGTAAATGTGGTCTCTTATGGTCAATCTTCCAATGATCTGCCTACAAATACGTCACAATGCTGCAGACACCTTGGGGAAACGACAGAAAGGGCAGGCTCATTCCTCTCGCATTCACAGCCATATAAGGAGACAATGGAAAACAGAGCCTCAAAAATCCTGCTCATTTCCTGGATGCCGTCTCATCTTGGTTTTGCCTGAAGCTCATGTTCTAGGGCATGCACAGAAAATATCTTGGTAGTTCTGGACACGTCAGAGTGTTTTCTTTCGAAAGCTATCAATTATATGCATAGTCGAGCATCTTTTTGTGACAAAATATCTTGTTTAAAACGGGAACGTTTTTCATCCAAAAATGAAATAGCGCCCCCAGAGCATCAACAGGTTAAAGCTACAGACTGGGATTTGAAAAACAACAAAATGTCCGCCTTGCCGCTTGTTTTGGTAAGGGATGGGTCTGGAGGAATGCAACCACTGTCAAATTCATAGACGGTGATATGGACGTGTGTAACCATGTGTGGAGCTCACCTGATGGTGCTGAAGATGGCATAAACATCTGGGTTCTTCTCATCCTTGCCTCTAAGCAGGAAAACATCCTCTGTGAAACAAAATACAAGCGTTATTGAGTACTTTTGTTAATGTGCTCAGGTTTGGTGCCTGCGAGCATACATTATTTGTGCTTGTGTGTGTGTGTGTGTATATGTGTGTCTCACCCAGCTCGTCAAAGTGTGTGTCAATGCCATGAGGCCCAGGTACAGAACACACCAGTCTGGCCTTGATGAAGGTGCTCCATTTATTCACCAGCACTCTCTGTCCACCTGCATCATTCTATAGAGGACACAGACAACACACCACCACCATCACCACCACCCTCACCATAACATTTCAATCACACAGACACCCACCACCACCACCACCATTACATCTCAATCATACAGACGACTCACCATCACCATCACCACCATCACCACCATTACATCTCAATCATACAGACAACTCACCATCACCCCCCATCACCACCATCACCACCATTACATCTCAATCACACAGACAACACACCACCACCACCACCACCACCACCACCATTACATCTCAATCATACAGACAACACATCACCACCACCATCACCACCACCACCACCACCACCACCATCTCATCATACAGACAACACATCACCACCACCACCACCATCACCACCACCACCAACATCTCAATCATACAGACAACACACCACCACCATCACCACCATCACCACCACCACCATCACCATTACATCTCAATCACACAGACAACACACCACCACCACCACCACCACCATCACCATTACATCTCAATCACACAGACAACACACCACCACCACCATTACCACCATTACATCTCAATCATACAGACAACACACCACCACCACCACCACCACCATTACATCTCAATCATACAGACAACACACCACCACCACCACCACCACCACCATTACATCTCAATCATACAGACAACACATCACCACCACTATCACCACCATCATCCCTACCATCACCATTACATCTCAATCATACAGACAACACACCACCACCACCACCACCACCATTACATCTCAATCATACAGACAAAACACCACCACCACCATCACCACCACCATCATCACCATAACATCTCAGTCATACAGACAACACATACACTAACCAAAAGAGGGAGGGAGAGAGGAGAGATGGCTCACACTGACTAGACATACAGTATAATTGTCAATACAAGGCAAACAAATAGAGTTGATCAGTTACACCCAAACAAAGAAGAACCATTATCTATACGGCAGCAGGACTACAAAGCATAGAAGTACATACTGTAGCTAACTAACTCTGTCTGTCCTCTCCCGTGGGAAAGCTGTCTGGTAAACCCTTCTATAACCATGCACTGGACACTGGGGAGACAGAGAGCACGGGTTATGGAGATGTAATCATATGAGCTTCACCTCCATACTGTTTTATAGTGTATTGTTGTAGCGCTAGCATACAGGCAGCGTACAGACAGACAGGGTCGTTTAATAGACACCAGGGCCGTGTAAGCTGTCTGGGATCAGATCATTGCTTTCTTGGAAGGATGTGGTCCTGTTCTGGTGGAACTGACAATAGCAGGCAGTGTTTAACAACGCCTTGGGGAGGGATGTACAGGAAGAAATATACCATGTATGGAGAGAGATTTGGGGGGGACTGTGGGGACTGTGTGTGTTTGTTTGTGTGAGAACCATATACTTGTAAGTGTGAGCAAAGGAATGTTACACTATAAATTGCCTAGACTCTAAAGCAGATGGCGAATCTAAAGCAGATTGCGAACCTGTCAGCTGTGGTGTGCGTGTGTGTGTGTGTGTGTGTGTGTGTGTGTGTGTGTGTGTGTGTGTGTGTGTGTGTGTGTGTGTGTGTGTCAGAAGGGATGCATGACTGTGTGAGAGAGATGGGAGGCATGCACACTCTGACGCTCATACCAGAGCACATCCAACAGCTGTGTGTGTAAGGAGGAAGAAAGACGCCAATTGTTGGGGAATGTCAGCTCTCCCCAACCCGCCCACCTGTGGCCTGACTAAACCATTAGAGACCCTCCCTGTAAGGAGATACTATAAGCACATCTCCCTGTAACTAAACGTTAAACTATCACTATACCAGAGCTGAAGCTCCACTGTGGAAATAACTCCGAGCCATGATCCAGTTCCCAAGCCCCAGATCATGACGTGGTCTCAGAGAATTTGAAGACTGACCTCGGGGGTCCTGGAGAGTGAACTATCAAATCAAATTATATTTGTCACATGCACCGAATACAACAAGTGTAAATTTTACCGTGAAATGCCTCCTTACGAGCCCTTTCCTCCAATGTTGGTGTATCAGTGTAGTATGTGTGAGTCTGTGGGTAGAGTCCAGTGAGTGAGAATAGCCTAGTGGCTAGAGTGTTCGACTGGGAACCGAAAGGTTGCAAAATCAAATCCCTGAGCTGACAAGGTAAACATCTGTCGTTCTGCCCCTGAACAAGGCAGTTAAGCTACTGTTCCTAGGCTGTCATTGAAAATAAGATTTTGTTCATAACTGACTTGCCTAGTTAAATAAATCAAAAATAGCATTAGTGCAAGAGAGTCAATGCAAACAGTCTAGGTAGACATGTGATTAACTGTCCAGCAATCTTATGGCAGTTGCCATACCATGTGGTGACGCAGCCAGACAAGATGCTCGCAATAATGCAGCTGTATAACTTCAGAGGGTCTGAGGGCCCATGCCAAATCTTTTCAGCCTCCCGAGGGGGAAGAGGCATTGTCGTGCCCTCTTCAAGACTGTGTTGGTGTGTTTTGACTGTACAGGCTTTGGTTTTTCCATTTTTGTTTTGAGGTTGGACTTTAGCACATGTAGCTCGTTAGCACGTAGGGCGCACCATTGGGGTCACCTCGTTCGTCAGTATGTGTTATACCTGTGCTGGTTGCCATCTCGTTAGTGGGAGGGTGTTTCACCTGTGCTGGCCCATGTGCTATCTAAGAGTGGCTGGCCCACCTTTAGTTGGCACTCACTATTTTTTATTTTTTTTAAATAACATTCCTTTGTCTGATTTCCCTGATTTAATTTTGCTCCACATTTTTGGTTTGCTTCCTGTCTTTAAGTTTATTGTGGGGGTTTTCTTTTGTTTGCCTCATCTTAGGCAAATTTAGTGGTCCCTCATGGTGAGTGTCGTTTAGGTTCCAGGTATTGTTGTTAGTCAACTTTCAGTGGACACACCCATGAGTGTCTTACAGAACCCCTGCTAAAACCCACCTGTTTTGTGTAGTTGTTGAGCAACATTATTTGGATTTCTAGCTGGGGAACGTAGCAGGACCATGATAGGTCCTTAGTGATGTGGATACCAAGGAACTTGAATTTCTTGACTGGCTCCACTACAGCCCCGTCGATTTGAATGGGGGCATGCTCGGCCCTCCACTTTCTGAAGTCCACCATCAGCTCCTTTGTCTTGCTGGCGTTGAGGGAGAGGTCCTTAGCTTAGTGATGAGCTTGGAGGGCACTCTGGTGTTGATTGCTGAGCTGTAGTCAATAAACCGCATTCTCACATAGGTGTTCCTTTTGTCCATTTGGGAAAGGGCAGTGTGGAGTGCAATAGAGATTGCATCATCTGTTGATCTGTTGGGGTGGTATGCGATTTAGTTAGGTGCAACTGTATGTATATTTCTCTTACCGCACACACACGTCCTACGCGGGTGTGGATGGCCCCCTCTCTGTTCCCAGCCTCCATGGCCTTCTCCGTGAAGAAGAAGTACACCTTGTCATTGTCACGGTCATCATTATCAGGGATGAGGTGGGCCGCAACAAACTTAGGATCTGGAGAGAGGGAAGAAGAGAGAGTGGGTGAGTGGGTGAGTGGGTGAGTGAGTGAGAGAGTGAGAGAGTCAGTGAAAAATACATTTAAAAAAAGAGAGCAAATAGGAGGTATGTCTTAGCAAGTAGTGTCTATAGAAGATGTAAGAACCAAGTGGTGCAGAATGGGTGTATAATTGATATTGGTTTAGGTGTGTATTCAGTATGGGTGCAGTACAGTACAGTTGTTGTACCATGCAGCAGTCTCTGGTCCGTCTCAGTCCTCATGGTGGAGCGACCTCCCAGACTACGGAAGATCACTGAGTCTCTACCCAGGAAGTCTGCAGTCAGCCCTGTGTATAACTCCCCACCTGGGAACAGACAGAGAGGAAAGGATGGAGGAAGAGAATGAAAGAGGAGGGGATGAGGAGAGAGGATGAGGAAGGGGAAAAATGGCAGGGGAAAAATGTCACGATGACAGGAATACAAAATTGGCCAATATAGTAGACATACCCCAAGCCACATGTCCTGCATCCCTAGAGAAGGTTCATAGACTGGACAAAGATCAGATCAACTGTCTGTAACAGCATCTCCCATTGAATCAGACAGCATTCCCAACTGAACTCGTATCAGATGAAATGCTATCCCTGCTCTACATGACAGAGCTCAGGTCATGCTCCAAACAAGAGTATATTCATCTACAGTGGCCGTGTCATAGCTCCCTAAACCCTGCCATCACTTCACTGACTGAGGATGGAAGTGCCTGTGTGTGCGAGCACACGTGTGTGTATCTATGGCTCCGATGATTGTTTCCCAACCAAGGAGCTGAATTATAATAGCAGCTAGCTGTACAGAGACAGTGGGGCTGCCTTACACCCCTGAGCATACACAAACAGAGAGTCAGTCTGGGTTGGTCCCACAGAGTTTTGAGAAGAGTGATTAATGCAGACTCTTGCCCCGCCGAAAGGCAATAGCTTCTTTCAATAGCTGATCCCAGAGAAAGAAGAGATGCAGAGAAACATCAGAGGGATGCGTGTGTGTGAGGAAGCAGACAGGAGGGTTACTGACCTCCTGGCCTCCCCCTGCCAAAGAGCTCTCTTTACTAGTGGGACACAATGGCCATGACAAATAGGCTCCGTCTTCCTCTCTCTCTCGTTTTCTACTTCTCCATCTCCCCTTCTCTTTCGCTCTATTTTATTTCTTCCCCATCTCTCTTTCTCTCTCTATCTCTGTCTGATGAATCTATCCATTGCGACCAGAAATTACACCTTAATTGATTCAAAAGTCCCTACAGAATGAATAGAGGATAATAGATGTGTGATTCAACAGTGTAGAACATGTACACAACGTGTGTGTGTGTGTGTGTGTGTGTGTGTGTGTGTGTGTGTGTGTGTGTGTGTGTGTGTGTGTGTGTGTGTGTGTTTTGTGTGTTTTTCCATGTTAGCTTTATACAGTGTATGTGAGTGAGCATTAGTGGAATATTACGTTGTTTGTGTAGGGTTTGTCTTATGTGTATCAGTGTGCTCAAGGATAGACTGCTGGGCCTTTGGCCGTCCCTGTATGTCTGCCTGCCAGATCCAATGCATTTTGGGACAGATCCTGGAGTCTGTGGGGTTCAGCAGCAGAGGCAGGGTGGGAGGACACACGCACGCACACACACACACACACGCACGCACACACACACACGCACGCACGCACGCACGCACGCACACACACACACACACACACACACACACTTTTCACCCCTGCGACTTCTAGAGTTGCATGTTGATGCAGTAAATCTGGCTAATTTCACAAGCTATGTGGAATGACAACAAGAGAGGAACACCCTTACTACAGTGTCTCACAGAATCAGAAACATCAAACCCTTTCTGGCTGTTGTGTTGAGATAAACATACTGGACTAATAAAGACACAGAATACAGGACCTACCAATTAAGGTGCTAGCGAAGGGGAGGCTGGGGTCGTGAGGAACCTTCCCCCGTCCGTTCTCCATTTTGGTAGGGTCCATGGTGAAAACATGCTGTTAGGGGAAAAAAGACAAATGGAATTAGGAAAAATCCAGATATCACATATCATTAAAATATTCGATTAGAAGTTTAATAGTCCAGGGTTGCAAGTGCAATTACAGGCGACAGTTAAATTCTTAAGAAAATCTTACGATTTGAATGTAAGGCTGTAAGGGCAATTACTGAACTCATTGTAAATATTTCAACATACAGTACGTCACTCTAATACATATAATTAAATAGAACACTTAATTGAATGTATCTCTATGCCCTAATACAGTAGTGACTCTTTGACTGGAGTGATGTCATCAGTGAGGGACAGGAGTAACAAGGGGTAACACAGTGAGTGTAAAAAGACAGACAGGATGAGCTCCAAGTGAATCAGGACCCAGATGAATGTCCTCTCTGTGAACTATCCACAGTCTCCAGCTCCGGGTAGCAGTTCCTAGTGCAGATAATGAGGCATTGTGGTTCTCTGGTTGAATGACTGTACACACTGTCATGTAGGACACCATGACATGGAAGTCAGCAGGATAGAATTACACTTAATAACGCTACCATGATTAAAATAACACCGCATGTCCTTGATTTTGTGGCCTTTTCCAGTTAGTGCCCTTTCCTTGGCTTTGAATCACACAGGGATTCCCAGTGGCACAAGGACCTTCCCAGCTATATTGACACTGTCAGTGAGGAGAGAGGAAGGTTGGCTTTGAGTTCCACAATGTCTCTAATATAGTCATACATTTAGCAGGAGGTTAGGAAGTGCAGCTCAGGCTCCACCTCATTTTGTGGGCAGTGGGCATATAACCTGTCTTCTCTTGAGAGCCAGGTCTGCCAACGGTGGCCTTTCTCAATACCAAGGCTATGCTCACTGAGTCTGTACATAGTCAAAGCTTTCCTTAAGTTTGGGTCAGCCAAACTGGTCAGGTGTTCTTTCTCTCTGTCTACTTCCTCCATCTCTCCCTCCTCTCTCTCTACTTCCTCCATCTCTCCCTCCTCTCTCTCTACTTCATCCATCTCTCCCTCCTCTGTCTCACTACTTAATCCATCTCTCCCTACTCTCGCTCTACTTCATCCATCTCACCCTCCTCTCTTTCTACTTCATCCATCTCTCCCTCCTCTCTCTCTACTTCATCCATCTCTCCCTCCTCTCTCTCTACTTCATCTATCTCTTCCTCCCCTCTCTCTCTACTTCATCCATCTCTCCCTCCTCGTTCTCTACTTCATCCATCTATCCCTCCCCTCTATCTCTACTTCATCCATCTCTCCCTCCTCTCTCTCTACTTCATCCATCTCTCCCTCCTCTCTCTCTACTTCATCCATCTCTCCCTCCTCTCTCTCTACTTCATCCATCTCTCCCTCTCCTCTCTCTCTACTTCATCCATCTCTCCCTCCCCTCTCTCTCTATTCATCCATCTCCACCTCCTCTCTCTCTACTTCATCAATCTCTCCTTCCCCTCTCTCTACTTCATCCATCTCTCCCTCCCCTCTCTCTCTACTTCATCCATCTCTCCCTCCTATCTCTCTACTTCATCCATCTCTCCCTCCCCTCTCTCTACTTCATCCATCTCTCCCTCCCCTCTCTCTCTACTTCATCCATCTCTCCCTCCCCTCTCTCTCTACTTCATCCATCTCTCCCTCCCCTCTCTCTCTACTTCATCCATCTCTCCCTCCCCTCTCTCTCTACTTCACCCATCTCTCCCTGCCTCCCCTCTCTCTCTACTTCATCCATCTCTCCCTCCTCTCTCTCTACTTCATCCATCTCTCCCTCCCCACCCCCCTTCTCTCTACTCCCTCCCTCCCTCTCTTTCTCCTCCTGGCTAGTCTCTCTCAGATCCAGTCTCTCTGTGGTAACTCGGTGCAGAGCGAGGGGACTGGCGCTAGTTATGTCTGTTGTCGTTCTGTAGTCAGCCCTGCCAAGCCAAACAGCCCAGCAACCCCACTTCCTAGCCTGACATGACTACTGGCACACACACATGCTCTTTGATGCGCGCACACACACACACACACACACGCTCACGCACGCACGCATGCACGCACACACACACACACACACACACACCATAGGAGGTTGGTGGGACCTTAATTGGGGAGGACTGGCTCGTGGTAATGGCTGAAGCGGAATCAGTGGAATGGTATCAAATCTTAAACATATGGTTTCTGTTATGAGCCGTCCTCCCCCAGCAGCCTCCACTGCCACACACACGCTAGTTTTAAGACCGCACGACTTTATTGCTAAAAAATGTTTTTGTTGTTGTTGTTTCTCTTATCCATTCATATTTTATTTGCTCATGGGGGGGGTCATGAACCTTCAGGCCGGTCTGTGGGTGGGATGACCTTTGACAGGGTGTTTCCCCTCTGTTCCAGGCCTCCCCAGGACAGATGTGCAGTCAGCTGCCTTACGTCGCCTTCACACCTTAACACACTGTATCCATCTACCAACACACACAGGCTCAGAGAGACATAGAAACACACTGTATCCATCTACCAACACACACAGGCACAGAGAGACATAGAAACACACTGTATCCATCTACCAACACACACAGGCACAGAGAGACATAGAAACACACTGTATCCATCTACCAACACACACAGGCACAGAGAGACATAGACACACACTGTATCCATCTACCAACACACACAGGCACAGAGAGACATAGAAACACACTGTATCCATCTACCAACACACACAGGCACAGAGACATAGTATAGAAACACACTGTATCCATCTACCAACACACACAGGCACAGAGAGACATAGAAACACACTGTATCCATCTACCAACACACACAGGCACAGAGAGACATAGAAACACACTGTATCCATCTACCAACACACACAGGCACAGAGAGACATAGAAACACACTGTATCCATCTACCAACACACACAGGCACAGAGAGACATAGAAACACACTGTATCCATCTACCAACACACACAGGCACAGAGAGACATAGAAACACACTGTATCCATCTACCAACACACACAGGCACAGAGAGACATAGAAACACACTGTATCCATCTACCAACACACACAGGCACAGAGAGACATAGAAACACACTGCATCCATCTACCAACACACACAGGCACAGAGAGACATTGAAACACACTGTATCCATCTACCAACACACACAGGCACAGAGAGACATATAAACACTGTATCCATCTACCAACACACACAGGCACAGAGAGACATAGAAACACACGCACAAGCACTACACACACACACACACACACACACACACACACACACACACACACACACACACTATGCTGCTCTACTCTACAAAGTAGATGTATCCAATTTGTAAGTCGCTCTGGATAAGAGCGTCTGCTAAATGACTTAAATGTAAATGTAAATGTATTGTTCTCAGTGTCATGGTGAGCTTGTCAGAGGCAGCACAGAGATAAGAAGTGTCAAAAAGCATAGGTCCAAACCACACAGGAGGATGAATTTAGAGAGAGGGCCAGCATGGCAGAACACACAACCCTCCGCACAGTTAATCCAGCAGTCTCCACCCTAACTACCAACACACACACAAACACACTAAGACCCCCAATATGACCACCACAGACAGACCACCCTTCCACTCCCTGCCTATAAATATACCCTCCCTGTCTCACATAACACCCTGTTGGTTCCACAACCTCCATCCCCCACCTTGAATAGGTGGAACCCTCACCAACCCTCCAAGCCCAGTGCCTCCCCCCCTCATGCCCAGTCCGATCCCCTCCTGCTGGGTGAGCCACATGGGCCTGTGTGCAGCTTTGTGGGGTTTCACCACATACAGGCACCTACAGAGGGCCTCACACCAGGGCAGCAGGGCCCCGCTGGACAGCTGCATGCTGGAACACAACCCTGGGCCATGTGTCCTCAGCCTGGAGGTCTGAGTCTGGAGCTCTGAGCCTGGAGCTCTGAGTCTGGAGCTCTGAGCCTGGAGCTCTGAGCCTGGAGCTCTGAGCCTGGAGCTCTGAGCCTGGAGCTCTGAGCCTGGAGCTCTGAGCCTTGAGCCCTGAGCCTGGAGCCCTGAGCCTGGAGCTCTGAGTCTGGAGCTCTGAGCCTGGAGCTCTGAGCCTGGAGCTCTGAGCCTGGAGCTCTGAGCCTGGAGCTCTGAGCCTGGAGCTCTGAGCCTGGAGCCCTGAGCCTGGAGCCCTGAGCCTGGAGCTCTGAGCCTGGAGCTCTGAGCCTGGAGCCCTGAGCCTGGAGCCCTGAGCCTGGAGCTCTGAGCCTGGAGCTCTGAGCCTGGAGCTCTGAGCCTGGAGCTCTGAGCCTGGAGCCCTGAGTCTGGAGCTCTGAGCCTGGAGCTCTGAGTCTGGAGCTCTGAGCCTGGAGCTCTGAGCCTGGAGCTCTGAGCACTGAACGTTACTGACGGCTACAGCCTGCTGCCTCTTTCTGTACACACTGTCTCAGAGAGAGAGAGAGACCACTGTGCTCACAGACTGGATCCAATAAGACAGTATCAGGTATCAAATACTATACAACGGAGACAGACAGACAATCCATAGGGAGTAGTTGGCACTGCCATGATCACAATACTACAGCTTTACAACGAGGTTAGAAGACTGAGGCAGTCAAAGGTATGGGAGTCAGTCAGCATCAGACCAGACCAGACAGCCTCATCTGATTACTGGCTGCTGGAGGAGAGAGTATGTAGAGCAAAACCAGGGTGACTCATCTGTCAGAGCCTCTGTGTGTGTGTGTGTGTGTGTGTGTGTGTGTGTGTGTGTGTGTGTGTGTGTGTGTGTGTGTGTGTGTGTGTGTGTGTGTGTGTGTGTGTGTGTGTGTGTGTGTGTGTGTGTGTGTGTGTGTGTGTGTGTGTGTGTGTGTGCGCGCGCGCGCGTGCGTGTGTGTGTGTGATGCAGTGGGGTCTTACCTCTCCACGGTAACCCACGTACACATAGGTACACATGGGTTGGAAGGCACCCGTACCACAGGCCAGCAGGTGGGTGCGGTTATAGGGCTGCAGCAGGCGCACAAAGTTGGCACACTCCGTCTGTGAACACACACGCACACACACACACAGGTTAAATAAATACACATACACAGGACAACAATAAACTGTCAACCAATTTCTGACCATTTTGTGTAGAGCAAAAATATTTCTTAACAAAGGCCATTGATTCCACATGTTAGCAATAAGGGCCAAGAGCAAGATTTGAAAAGATGAAAAACAATAAACTTCAACAAACGCTGGGCTTCCCAGATCTTTCCCACAGCCAAAGACAGGGCCACATGGAGGGATCAGGCAACAGAGAGAAGAGAAGGAGAAAGATGGAGAGCTAGAGAGAGAGAGAGGGGGGAGAATAAGAGAGGAGAGCTAGAGAGAGAGGGGGGGAATAAGAGAGGAGATCTAGAGACAGAGAAAATAGAATCCTCGAGCCCTCAGGAAGAGTAGGGCACAGATGTATCCTTTTCTTGAAGTTTCACAATAGAAGCTGAGGAGTGGTGTCACAGTGACCAACAGGAAACAAGCCAAGAGTGTCACTGCCCTAGGGTGAGAGGGTCAAACTCGTCCACTTAGCTGCTGTGTGTGTGTGACTACTTAAAAAAAACAAAAAAAAACAAGAAGGGCTCATTGAGATTAAAATATTTTTTTCAAGAGTGCCCTGGCAGACAGACAACATGAAAAACTACAAGTAATCTAGTAATCTAGTAAAAACCATTGAATTCACAAGAGTATAAAACAGCAAATGATAAACATTGACAGGTCAGGGAATCAGCCTCAAAATCCTTCAATAATGATTTAAAAACACCAATCGGGGGTGTTCTCCCAGTTTAAAAGTATTTTGTAAGGCGTTCCAAGACGATGGCACAGAGTACATAAAAGCCCTTTTACCAAATTCAGTTCGGACATTTGGAACAGTTAGCAGGATAAAGTCCAGCAACTGTACAGTATATTGGAGGTTTGGAGTGAAGCCAGGTGTGCTTCGTATCTATCAGCCAAACATGACTCGGCTCTCCTTCCTGTCCAGACTATAGCTGCACACAGACACACACACACACACACACACGCGCACACACTCCTCACGCACACACTCCTCACGCACACACACACACACACTCCTCTCGCACACACACACACACACACACACTCCTCTCACAACACTCCTCTCACACACGCACGCACGCACGCACGCACGCACGCACGCACGCACACACACACACACACACACACACACACACACACACACACACACACACACACACACACACACACACACACACACACACACACACACACTCCTCCTTACGCACATACTTCTCCTCTCAGGTTTTAATTACCCAAAACGCTCCCTCCCTCTCTTCACCTACCACCATCCCTCTCTCCTCCCCTGCTCTGGTAGAGTATAGAGGGTAGGCTGTAGTGAGACGGACTGTAGAAATAGACTCCAGACTGGTTTCAGTGGCGAGAAGCAGCCTCCTGGCCCTGTCTCCTCCATGTTCCTAATGTTTTATACACTCAGTGTATAAACTGATGAGTGGCAGATCCTTCGTAATGTATTTCTCCATAATATTGAGTGTGTAACAGACAGGCGGGGTGGTAGGGTAATATCATCAGGCCTCAGATGATTATACTGAGGGATGGAGACATCTTGTTCCAGTGTAAACAGCATGCATTCACTGGAGAGCAATCAGCGCTGTTAATACTAACAGGAAATCAAGACCATCGTTGAGGGAAACATACAAACACACGCAGAGAGAGAAAGACAAACACACACACCCTCAAACAGGCGTACAGCTGTGCACACACACTCGAAGACACACATGGATGCAAACACACACAAAGAGGCACACACAAAGCTGTTTTGGAAAAAGCAGGATGCTTCAGTCCAAGTCTCTGTGGTCCACACAGCTGGAGCTACATGGAGAATAAAGAGCAAAGAAGCAGTGTGCTGAGGAGAAGGCCAGATGAGCAGACTACAGATGTGAACATTGATAACTTAGACAGACACACAACACAATCCCACCAGCTCCCAGACAAGTGGTAGACACAAGCGTAGGCATCAAATGCACTATAAGACTCAACTCCTAAAGTTTGGTTGCTTTAGCCCAGCAGTAGTTGTTCATATCAAGTAAGCTTAGACATACTGTTAGCCTAGAGCGATCCACAGTGTCTGTCTGCATATTTGTCCTTGGTTAGTAGATGATTCACTTTTTAAAGCAAGTCACTTCCACGTTTGTACCCATAAGTACGGCTGTACCCATTAATGAACATAGTGGAATGTTTCCTCTGGCAGTGCTGGATAATGGCAGGGCACTGTGCCAAATGGCACCAATCTGAGGTTCCAACTCCCTGATGCATGAAGTCTCAGAGTCTCACAAAGTTCTTCAAAAGTCTCCTACAAATCCTTTAAACAATCAAATCTCTCACCCATCCACTCGGACTAATAACTCTCCCAAAGCCACAACCCCGGTAGTTCCGGCTTTGTTATTGTCTGGTTCCTGCTGAGGGAGGGGCTGTGGGACATCTATGTCTGCTGGGGGCAATGAAATTAGAGGTCATGTGGTCGCGACCTGTGAGAAAGGCCATCATAAAGCAAACACGTTAGGTGTTACCCAGTGGTCAACCAGCGGGGTCACACAGCCCCATTGAACAGCCGATTCCCCTCCTTTAGCCAGTCAATAAAATACCCTCACAGACATGCACCCACCTCTCACTCCTCCATCCCTCCACAGTCAATGGAGGGAAGTAGTATGCACATCCTACAGCTCCAAGACACAGACACATTGTGTATAAGGGACGGAGACAGATTGCGACCATCAGAACGCTGAATAGGTGCAACAATAGTAACACAACGCGCTCCGGCTTTAAAACCAGCCAGGCTGTCTAGTCAGTGTCTAGTCAGTGTCTAGTCAGCGTCTAGTTAGCGTCTAGTCAGTGTCTATTCAGTGTCTAGTCAGTGTCTAGTTAGTGTCTAGTCAGCGTCTAGTCAGCATCTAGTCAGTATCTAGTCTGCGTCTAGTCAGCGTCTAGTCAGCGTCTAGTCAGCGTCTAGTCAGCGTCTAGTCAGCGTCTAGTCAGCGTCTAGTCAGCGTCTAGTCAGCGTCTAGTCAGTGTCTACTCAGCGTCTAGTTAGTGTCTATTCAGTGTCTAGTCAGTGTCTAGTAAGCGTCGAGTCAGTGTCTAGTCAGTGTCTAGTCAATGTCTAGTCAGCGTCTAGTCAGCGTCTAGTCAGCGTCTAGTCAGTGTCTAGTCAGCGTCGAGTCAGCGTCTAGTCAGTGTCTCGTCAGCGTTGAGTCAGTGTCTAGTCAGTGTCTAGTCAGTGTCTAGTCAGTGTCTCGTCAGCATCGAGTCAGTGTCTAGTCAATGTCTAGTCAGTGTCTAGTCAGTGTCTAGTCAGTGTCTAGTTAGTGTCTCGTCAGCGTCGAGTCAGTGTCTAGTCAATGTCTAGTCAGTGTCTAGTCAGTGTCTCGTCAGCGTCGAGTCAGTGTCTAGTCAGTGTCTCGTCAGCATCGAGTCAGTGTCTAGTCAATGTCTAGTCAGTGTCTAGTCAGTGTCTAGTCAGTGTCTAGTTAGTGTCTCGTCAGCGTCGAGTCAGTGTCTAGTCAATGTCTAGTCAGTGTCTAGTCAGTGTCTCGTCAGCGTCGAGTCAGTGTCTAGTCAATGTCTAGTCAGTGTCTAGTCAATGTCTAGTCAGTGTCTAGTCAGTGTCTCGTCAGCGTCGAGTCAGCGTCTAGTCAGTGTCTCGTCAGCGTCTAGTCAGTGTCTAGTCAGTGTCTAGTCAGTGTCTAGTCAGTGTCTAGTCAGTGTCTAGTCAGTGTCTAGTCAATGTCTAGTCAGTGTCTAGTCAGTGTCTAGTCAGTGTCTAGTCAGTGTCTAGTCAATGTCTAGTCAGTGTCTAGTCAGTGTCTAGTCAGTGTCTAGTCAGTGTCTAGTCAGTGTCTAGTCAGTGTCTAGTCAGTGTCTAGTCAATGTCTAGTCAGTGTCTAGTCAGTGTCTAGTCAGTGTCTAGTCAGTGTCTAGTCAGTGTCTAGTCAGTGTCTAGTCAGTGTCTAGTCAGTGCCTAGTCAGTGTCTAGTCAGTGTCTAGTCAGTGTCTAGTCAGTGTCTAGTCAGTGTCTAGTCAGTGTCTAGTCAGTGTCTAGTCAGTGCCAGTGCCCACTTCACTCCACGGTGTTTGTTTAATGGGAGGTCTCCATGTCCAACACTGCCTAACAAAGTTAGAGAGGGAGGGATAGCTCTGTCCTCACTCACCCTCCCGCTGGCATAGGCAGACAGGGTATATGTAGAACACACATTTAAGTGTCCATCTGTGACGGAATGAGCTGCTCTGTACACACTCACATGTCCCTGCATCCACTGGGATAACATCAGCCCTCAGTAAGGGTTGTGAACCAAGCCTTTCTCTTTGCCAAAAACACAAACAAGTTCATTTCAACCAATCAAAACAACACCTATCCTTTGCAACTTTTTGACTTATGACATTGCCTGGGGTTTTGTCTAGCAGCGGGGAAAGGTGTAAACAGAGCCCTGATTGAGTGTGTGTCCGAGTCTTTGTCAGGTAGAGAACAGCGGCAGAGAGGGCACCCCATCAATGACCCAGAGACAACGACATAACTGGGCCTGTCCACTGGGGACCACCCCCTCTTACATAGGGTAAACAACACATACAGTACCTGAAAGCCTTTCTCAATGAGTCCCTAGCCTCAGAGGGCACTGGGGTGGAGGTGGTGTGTCGTATTCCGGTTGGGAGGAACTAGAGGTGAGAAGCTGTTACCGATGTGACGCTGTACACACATTCCCAGCAGACACACTTCGCCTCTACCTCCCAGCCCAGTCATTGTTAATGATGCTAGACACTAGACTAGAAACATGGGCCCCTCTTCCTCTCTGACAAACAACGTATCTCCAGCAACAGATTCAGTCCAGGCCTGTTTAAAAGAACGATGGAGAGGACAAGAACCAACTCCACTTGAACTGTGGTCTGAATGAGTCTGATGGTAGGTGAGTGCTTCTGGGGTGCATGGGTGTGTCTCCAGGGGTATGGAGGGGAGCTTAAACACACACAGCCCACAGCTCCCTTGGCACAGGTTAGATTGAGTTACCGTGGGCCCAACTTTATCCCTTTTTCACGATTGCTCCTCTCCCCTAAGAACACCAGCTCACATACCTCATACAGGAGGAAACGCGTAATAACTCCTGATATTAGATACCCTCCTCACCTGCCACTTCAAACGCCACAGTTACCTATAGGGCCAGTGTTGACACCCAATGGGGGAGTCTTAAACTTCCCTCCACATCCACAGAGACAGATTAGTCCTGTTTTACTGGCCAAACCACCTAACCCAGACCAGATGCGAGGGTTGTTTCACTTTCTGTTGTTACCCAAGGCTTAGGGGACAGAAGATATTAAACATGGAACCGCAAGTGTCTTTAGAGTGTCTGACTGGGGAGTGAGGGCCAGTTTCAATATGGGCAGTCTTCTTAAAGATGTCATTACTGGTGTTCATTGTGTCTGGAACCCGACTCTGGATACCTCAGCCATGTGGGAGGGGATATTACTAGATATTGAAAGACTCCCTATCTCATTCACTGGCTGTTAACCAACTTCACTGTACCCAGGGATAGAGGCATGGATAGATGAAGGGATGATGGGATGATGCATGGGACTATGTCTGTTGCCTGTAGGATATAGGAAAAGGGAGTGTTGACACAGCAAGCCAACTGTCGACATCAATTTGCTGGTTAGCTTCCTGAGAACATGATCCAGATGTGGCAATGTAGAATGTACAGTACAGTCAGTAAGGTAACTAGAATGTTACTGTCTAGAGTGGCTGATAGAGCAGCTGAATAGGCTAGACCGGTGGAAACCATAGATGTGACATTATTTGAGTAAATAGGAAGTAGAGAGGCCTGACTGAGCTGTCACTCACCTGAGAATCTTTCCCTCTCTGGACACATTCATCTCTGTTACCAGGCAACGGAGGCCAGTAGATCTACGATGAGAGAGAGAGAGAGAGAGAGAGAGAGAGAGAGAGAGAGAGAGAGAATGATAAAATGATAAATCATGTCATAACATTGTACACTGCCTAAGTCCACAATATAACTACAGGCAATTAGGGCATGAGAACATTATTAGCCACAGTTTAAACAATGAAAACGTACTAGATCACATGAAATCCAAGCAGGTATCTCACTAAGTCTTTGCTCCCACACAATCATCCATGGGCTAATCAGTGCTAATTGATGTGGGCGGGTCGAACATGGAACTGTAATCACAGTGTAGTAATTTAGGCCGTGTGATACATTTACGGTGTGTTCTATATCATCAATATCCCACTTATTCAAGATTGATTTTGGAAAGCCCCTCTTTGGCACCATCAGATACTGTGTTGTAAATTACTGACTCGCAGATGGCTTTTTTGTGTGTTTCATTTAAAAGCTTATTTTGCTTTCGGGAAGAGGTCTATACAGAGTACCAAGAAAACAATCAAGGAAGCAGTAACCTTCTGTGACAATGTGCGTACGTGTCCATCCGCAATTGTGTCCATGTGTATTTGTGTCTGTGCTTATGTGCATGTACATGCGTGCTCCTACATTGTAGTGCATGTACATGCGTGCTACTACATTATAGTGCATGTACATGCGTGCTACTACATTATAGTGCATGTACATGTGTGCTCCTACATTATAGTGCATGTACATGCGTGCTCCTACATTATAGTGCATGTACATGCATGCTACTACATTATAGTGCATGTACATGCGTGCTCCTACATTATAGTGCATGTACATGCGTGCTTCTACATTGTAGTGCACGTACATGCGTGCTCCTACATTATAGTGCATGTACATGCGTGCTCCTAAATTATAGTGCATGTACATGCGTGCTACTGCATTATAGTGCATGTACATGCGTGCTCCTAAATTATAGTGCATGTACATGCGTGCTCCTAAATTATAGTGCATGTACATGCGTGCTCCTAAATTATAGTGCATGTACATGCGTGTGCTACCTAAATTATAGTGCATGTACATGCGTGCTCCTAAATTATAGTGCATGTACATGCGTGCTCCTACATTATAGTGCATGTACATGCGTGCTCCTACATTATAGTGCATGTACATGCTACATTATAGTGCATGTACATGCGTGCTACTACATTATAGTGCATGTACATGCGTGCTACTACATTATAGTGCATGTACATGCGTGCTACTACATTATAGTGCATGTACATGCATTATAGTGCTACATACTACATTATAGTGCATGTACATGCGTGCTACTACATTATAGTGCATGTACATGCGTGCTACTACATTATAGTGCATGTACATGCGTGCTACTACATTATAGTGCATGTACATGCGTGCTACTACATTATAGTGCATGTACATGCGTGCTACTACATTATAGTGCATGTACATGCGTGCTCCTACATTATAGTGCATGTACATGCGTGCTACTACATTATAGTGCATGTACATGCGTGCTCCTACATTATAGTGCATGTACATGCGTGCTACTACATTATAGTGCATGTACATGCGTGCTACTACATTATAGTGCATGTACATGCGTGCTACTACATTATAGTGCATGTATATACGTGCTACTACATTATAGTGCATGTACATGCGTGCTCCTACATTATAGTGCATGTACATGCGTGCTACTACATTATAGTGCATGTACATGCGTGCTCCTACATTATAGTGCATGTACATCGTGCTACATTATAGTGCATGTACATGCGTGCTACTACATTATAGTGCATGTACATGCGTGCTCCTACATTATAGTGCATGTACATGCGTGCTCCAACATTATAGTGCATGTACATGCGTGCTACTACATTATAGTGCATGTACATGTGTGCTCCTACATTATAGTGCATGTACATGCGTGCTACTACATTATAGTGCATGTACATGCGTGCTACTGCATTATAGTGCATGTACATGCGTGCTACTACATTATAGTGCATGTATATACGTGCTACTACATTATAGTGCATGTTCATGCGTGCTCCTACATTATAGTGCATGTACATGCGTGCTACTACATTATAGTGCATGTACATGCGTGCTCCTACATTATAGTGCATGTACATGCGTGCTACTACATTATAGTGCATGTACATGCGTGCTCCTACATTATAGTGCATGTACATGCGTGCTCCAACATTATAGTGCATGTACATGCGTGCTACTACATTATAGTGCATGTACATGTGTGCTCCTACATTATAGTGCATGTACATGCGTGCTCCAACATTATAGTGCATGTACATGCGTGCTACTACATTATAGTGCATGTACATGTGTGCTCCTACATTATAGTGCATGTACATGCGTGCTACTACATTATAGTGCATGTATATACGTGCTACTACATTATAGTGCATGTACATGCGTGCTCCTACATTATAGTGCATGTACATGCGTGCTACTACATTATAGTGCATGTACATGCGTGCTCCTACATTATAGTGCATGTACATGCGTGCTACTACATTATAGTGCATGTACATGCGTGCTCCTACATTATAGTGCATGTACATGCGTGCTCCAACATTATAGTGCATGTACATGCGTGCTACTACATTATAGTGCATGTACATGTGTGCTCCTACATTATAGTGCATGTACATGCGTGCTACTACATTATAGTGCATGTACATGCGTGCTCCTACATTATAGTGCATGTACATGCGTGCTCCTACATTATAGTGCATGTACATGCGTGCTCCTACATTATAGTGCATGTAAATGCGTGCTACTACATTATAGTGTACATGCGTGCTCCTACATTATAGTGCATGTACATGCGTGCTCCTACATTATAGTGCATGTACATGCGTGCTACTAAATTATAGTGCATGTACATGCGTGCTCCTACATTATAGTGCATGTACATGCGTGCTCCTACATTATAGTGCATGTACATGCACTATAATGTGTGCACGCATGTACATGCACTATAATGTAGGAACACGCATGTACATGTACTAAATTATAGTGCATGTACATGCGTGCTCCTACATTATAGTGCATGTACATGCGTGCTACTACATTATAGTGCATGTACATGCGTGCTCCTACATTATAGTGCATGTACATGCGTGCTCCTACATTATAGTGCATGTACATGCGTGCTACTACATTATAGTGCATGTACATGCGTGCTACTACATTATAGTGCATGTACATGCGTGCTACTACATTATAGTGCATGTACATGCGTGCGCCTACATTATAGTGCATGTACATGCGTGCTACTACATTATAGTGCATGTACATGTGTGCTACTACATTATGGTGCATGTACATGCGTGCTACTACATTATAGTGCATGTACATGTGTGCTACTACATTATAGTGCATGTACATGCGTGCTACTACATTATAGTGCATGTACATGCGTGCTACTACATTATAGTGCATGGCCATTCATCATAAGAGAGAAACCGACACCTGATACAGGTGCTTTTCTGTAACACAGCTATCATATCATAAATGAATGTTACAGAAAGGATTAGGGCCTCCTCTATAAATCACACTTTATCCCTTCATCGAGCCTGTCTGGAACTGAACCACAATAAATCCATTCCTGCCTGTCTGAAACATGCCTTTTTATGGTCTGACCCACAGAATCAGTCATACTGATAGTCAACACTACGCTATTTATACTAATATTCATTTCCTGGATTCAAATAGGAAGTACTGTGGTCATCATGTTCTATTTGTCTCTATAACTCCGTCCCTCTGTTTAACCATCCTGACATGTTAGTCATCAACACCAATTGCAGGATAAAGTTTCCCCTATGTCTAGACATTGATCTGGTCAGCTTGGGTTTCTGTGCCTTAGGGCAACTTCTTACCAGAGCTTGGCTGTCAGCGTGCTGATCAACTTCCTTTTCCTGTTTGGCTCAGTAGTGTCATCCATTGGCCGGAAAGCCCAGGCACCAGCCAATCATAACAAGCACTGACAAACCCTGGCATGAGCTGGCCAATCAAGGACCTTACTGTGGCATGCATCAAGTAGATCCATAACATACTGAACTACACACAGACCGTATGTTTAAATCTACTCTTATCTAGTCTCTAGTGTGACTGAAACTAGGGGGACATGTTTGTTAAGAACCGACCACATTTATGGCAACATAAAACAAGTTCGGTTTTACACACAAACACTCCTCAAAAGCTAAAGGTCTATATCGAGCTGCAATCATTTCAGTTTAGAGTAAAATATTTACATGTTAATGTGGCACATTTACATGAGTTTAATGGGCATGTGTTTGTTTTATTTCTGCCATGGTCGGTCATTACCATTAAGACTGTATTGAAACAGTTCAAACACTTCCCAAATATGATATGCCAGAGTGGCTGTTGAAGCTTCCGGTTCCGGGTTGGAGCGAGCGGTCGCATCTACACTTCGGTCCGCAGGTAGTATAACTTTTCATTACATTTCATTATAGTACAACGGTTTGATTTGTCTAATCTTAGCAATTTCTTCTTAGCTAGCTACATAGCCGTCTTTGTATCAAAGATAATTGCGTAATTATCGTATTTCGTCGTCCTAACGTAGTCTACACTGCTTTCTGCCCAGCAGCTAGCTAACATCCACTAGCACAGCAGCTAGCTAACGTCCACTAGCACTGTAGAAACTATTACACTCAACGACTCGATTAGTGTAGTGTTAGCTAGCTACATAGTTGTCTTTGCTGATCGTATTTTGTCGTCCTAACGTAGTCTACACTGCTTTCTGCCCAGCAGCTAGCTAACGTCCACTAGCACAGCAGCTAGCTAACGTCCACTAGCACTGTAGAAACTATTACACTCAATGACTCGATTAGTGTAGTGTTAGCTAGCTACATAGTTGTCTTTGCTGTCTTCGTATCCAAGGTAATTGTGTAGCTTAGAGTGTGTAGACTTAGAGTGATTATCTTAATTTACCGAGGTTAGCTAGCCAGCTATTTGTCGTCCTTAACGTAGGAGTCACTGCTAGCTAGCTAGCCAACAGCTAGCCAACGTCTTCCGAATTGAACTTCAACAACCCGGTCAACATTCCGCCTCGCTCCACAGGTAGTATCACATTTTCATTTCACTTCATTACAGTACAACGGTTTGATTTGTTTGATCGTAGCTAGCTAGCTACTTAGCCGTCTTTGTATCTAAGACAATTGTGTAGTCTGGAGCGATTTTCTAGGTTAGCTAGCCAGCTATTGTCGTTCTTTTAACGTAACGTTACGTAATCAACACTGCTAGCTAGCCAGCTAGCCCCGAATAGCAGCACTGTAGAAACTATTACACTCGACGGAACGACTTGATTAGTGTAGTGTCAACAACGTAGCCACTGCCAGCTAGCCTACTCCAGCAGTACTGTATCATTTCAATCATTTTAGTCAATAAGATTCTTGCTACGTAAGCTTAACGTTCTGAACATTCGACAAGTGTAGTCCACTTGTCTTTCCAATCTCCTTTGCATTAGCGTAGCCTCATCTGTAGCCTGTCAACTATGTGTCTATCTATCCCTGTTCTCTCCTCTCTGCACAGACCATACAAACGCTCCACACCGCGTGGCCGCGGCCACCCTAATCTGGTGGTCCCAGCGCGCACGACCCACGTGGAGTTCCAGGTCTCCGGTAGCCTCTGGAACTGCCGATCTGCGGCCAACAAGGCAGAGTTCATCTCAGCCTATGCCTCCCTCCAGTCCCTCGACTTCTTGGCACTGACGGAAACATGGATCACCACAGACAACACTGCTACTCCTACTGCTCTCTCTTCGTCCGCCCACGTGTTCTCGCACACCCCGAGAGCTTCTGGTCAGCGGGGTGGTGGCACCGGGATCCTCATCTCTCCCAAGTGGTCATTCTCTCTTTCTCCCCTTACCCATCTGTCTATCGCCTCCTTTGAATTCCATGCTGTCACAGTTACCAGCCCTTTCAAGCTTAACATCCTTATCATTTATCGCCCTCCAGGTTCCCTCGGAGAGTTCATCAATGAGCTTGATGCCTTGATAAGCTCCTTTCCTGAGGACGGCTTACCTCTCACAGTCCTGGGCGACTTTAACCTCCCCACGTCTACCTTTGACTCATTCCTCTCTGCCTCCTTCTTTCCACTCCTCTCCTCTTTTGACCTCACCCTCTCACCTTCCCCCCTACTCACAAGGCAGGCAATACGCTCAACCTCATCTTTACTAGATGCTGTTCTTCCACTAACCTCATTGCAACTCCCCTCCAAGTCTCCGACCACTACCTTGTATCCTTTTCCCTCTCGCTCTCATCCAACACTTCCCACACTGCCCCTACTCGGATGGTATCGCGCCGTCCCAACCTTCGCTCTCTCTCCCCCGCTACTCTCTCCTCTTCCATCCTATCATCTCTTCCCTCTGCTCATACCTTCTCCAACCTATCTCCTGATTCTGCCTCCTCAACCCTCCTCTCTTCCCTTTCTGCATCCTTTGACTCTCTATGTCCCCTATCCTCCAGGCCGGCTCGGTCCTCCCCTCCCGCTCCGTGGCTCGACGACTCACTGCGAGCTCACAGAACAGTGCTCCGGGCAGCCGAGCGGAAATGAGGGAAACTCGCCTCCCTGCGGACCTGGCATCCTTTCACTCCCTCCTCTCTACATTTTCCTCCTCTGTCTCTGCTGCTAAAGCCACTTTCTTCCACTCTAAATTCCAAGCATCTGCCTCTAACCCTAGGAAGCTCTTTGCCACCTTCTCCTCCCTCCTGAATCCTCCTCCCCCTCCCCCTCCTCCCTCTCTGCAGATGACTTCGTCAACCATTTTGAAAAGAAGGTCGACGACATCCGATCCTCGTTTGCTAAGTCAAACGACACCGCTGGTTCTGCTCACACTGCCCTACCCTGTGCTCTGACCTCTTTCTCCCCTCTCTCTCCAGATGAAATCTCGCTTCTTGTGACGGCCGGCCGCCCAACAACCTGCCCGCTTGACCCTATCCCCTCCTTTCTTCTCCAGACCATTTCCGGAGACCTTCTCCCTTACCTCACCTCGCTCATCAACTCATCCCTGACCGCTGGCTACGTCCCTTCCGTCTTCAAGAGAGCGAGAGTTGCACCCCTTCTGAAAAAACCTACACTCGATCCCTCCGATGTCAACAACTACAGACCAGTATCCCTTCTTTCTTTTCTCTCCAAAACTCTTGAACGTGCCGTCCTTGGCCAGCTCTCCCGCTATCTCTCTCAGAATGACCTTCTTGATCCAAATCAGTCAGGTTTCAAGACTAGTCATTCAACTGAGACTGCTCTTCTCTGTATCACGGAGGCGCTCCGCACTGCTAAAGCTAACTCTCTCTCCTCTGCTCTCATCCTTCTAGACCTATCGGCTGCCTTCGACACTGTGAACCATCAGATCCTCCTCTCCACCCTCTCCGAGTTGGGCATCTCCGGCGCGGCCCACGCTGGATTGCGTCCTACCTGACAGGTCGCTCCTACCAGGTGGCGTGGCGAGAATCTGTCTCCTCGCCACGCGCTCTCACCACTGGTGTCCCCCAGGGCTCTGTTCTAGGCCCTCTCCTATTCTCGCTATACACCAAGTCACTTGGCTCTGTCATAACCTCACATGGTCTCTCCTATCATTGCTATGCAGACGACACACAATTAATCTTCTCCTTTCCCCTTCTGATGACCAGGTGGCGATCGCATCTCTGCATGTCTGGCAGACATATCAGTGTGGATGACGGATCACCACCTCAAGCTGAACCTCGGCAAGACGGAGCTGCTCTTCCTCCCGGGGAAGGACTGCCCGTTCCATGATCTCGCCATCACGGTTGACAACTCCATTGTTTCCTCCTCCCAGAGCGCTAAGAACCTTGGCGTGATCCTGGACAACACCCTGTCGTTCTCAACTAACATCAAGGCGGTGGCCCGTTCCTGTAGGTTCATGCTCTACAACATCCGCAGAGTACGCCCCTGCCTCACACAGGAAGCGGCGCAGGTCCTAATCCAGGCACTTGTCATCTCCCGTCTGGATTACTGCAACTCGCTGTTGGCTGGGCTCCCTGCCTGTGCCATCAAACCCCTACAACTCATCCAGAACGCCGCAGCCCGTCTGGTGTTCAACCTTCCCAAGTTCTCTCACGTCACCCCGCTCCTCCGCTCTCTCCACTGGCTTCCAGTTGAAGCTCGCATCCGCTACAAGACCATGGTGCTTGCCTACGGAGCTGTGAGGGGAACGGCACCGCAGTACCTCCAGGCTCTGATCAGGCCCTACACCCAAACAAGGGCACTGCGTTCATCCACCTCTGGCCTGCTCGCCTCCCTACCACTGAGGAAGTACAGTTCCCGCTCAGCCCAGTCAAAACTGTTCGCTGCTCTGGCCCCCCAATGGTGGAACAAACTCCCTCACGACGCCAGGACAGCGGAGTCAATCACCACCTTCCGGAGACACCTGAAACCCCACCTCTTCAAGGAATACCTAGGATAGGATAAGTAATCCTTCTCACCCCCCTCCCCCTTAATGATTTAGATGCACTATTGTAAAGTGGCTGTTCCACTGGATGTCAGAAGGTGAATTCACCAATTTGTAAGTCGCTCTGGATAAGAGCGTCTGCTAAATGACTTAAATGTAAATGTAATGTAAATGAAGCTCTTAAGAAGCGATGGTGGGCAGTGGGTAGTGGGCAGTGAGCTGTGGGCTGAGGGCAGTGAGCTGTGGGCTGAGGGCAGTGGGTAGTGGGCAGTGAGCTGTGGGCTGAGGGCAGTGGGTAGTAGGCAGTGAGCTGTGGGCTGAGGGCAGTGAGTTGTGGGCAGTGAGCTGTGGGCTGAGGGCAGTGAGTTGTGGGCAGTGAGCTGTGGGCTGAGGGCAGTGAGTTGTGGGCAGTGGGTAGTGGGCAGTGAGCTGTGGGCTGAGGGCAGTGAGTTGTGGGCAGTGAGCTGTGGGCTGAGGGCAGTGGGAAGTGGGCAGTGAGCTGTGGGCTGAGGGCAGTGAGTTGTGGGCAGTGAGCTGTGGGCTGAGGGCAGTGAGTTGTGGGCAGTGAGCTGTGGGCTGAGGGCAGTGAGTTGTGGGCAGTGGGTAGTGGGCATTGAGCTGTGGGCTGTGGGCTGAGTGCAGTGAGTTGTGGGCAGTGAGCTGTGGGCTGAGGGCAGTAAGTTGTGGGCAGTGAGCTGTGGGCTGAGGGCAGTGAGTTGTGGGCAGTGGGTAGTGGGCAGTGAGCTGTGGGCAGTGAGTTGTGGGCAGTGAGCTATGGGCTGAGGGCAGTGAGTTGTGGGCAGTGAGCTGTGGGCTGAGGGCAGTGGGAAGTGGGCAGTGAGCTGTGGGCTGAGGGCAGTGAGCTGTGGGCTGAGGGCAGTGAGTTGTGGGCAGTGAGCTGTGGGCTGAGGGCAGTGAGTTGTGGGCAGTGGGTAGTGGGCATTGAGCTGTGGGCTGTGGGCTGAGGGCAGTGAGTTGTGGGCAGTGAGCTGTGGGCTGAGGGCAGTAAGTTGTGGGCAGTGAGCTGTGGGCTGAGGGCAGTGAGTTGTGGGCAGTGGGTAGTGGGCAGTGAGCTGTGGGCTGAGGGCAGTGGGAAGTGGGCAGTGAGCTGTGGGCTGAGGGCAGTGAGTTGTGGGCAGTGAGCTGTGGGCTGAGGGCAGTGAGTTGTGGGCAGTGAGCTGTGGGCTGAGGGCAGTGAGTTGTGGGCAGTGGGTAGTGGGCATTGAGCTGTGGGCTGTGGGCTGAGGGCAGTGAGTTGTGGGCAGTGAGCTGTGGGCTGAGGGCAGTAAGTTGTGGGCAGTGAGCTGTGGGCTGAGGGCAGTGAGTTGTGGGCAGTGGGGAGTGGGCAGTGAGCTGTGGGCTGTGGGCTGAGGGCAGTGAGTTGTGGGCAGTGAGCTGTGGGCTGTGGGCTGAGGGCAGTGAGTTGTGGGCAGTGAGCTATGGGCTGAGGGCAGTGAGTTGTGGGCAGTGAGCTGTGGGCTGAGGGCAGTGGGAAGTGGGCAGTGAGCTGTGGGCTGAGGGCAGTGAGTTGTGGGCAGTGAGCTGTGGGCTGAGGGCAGTGAGTTGTGGGCAGTGAGCTGTGGGCTGAGGGCAGTGAGTTGTGGGCAGTGGGTAGTGGGCATTGAGCTGTGGGCTGTGGGCTGAGGGCAGTGAGTTGTGGGCAGTGAGCTGTGGGCTGAGGGCAGTAAGTTGAGGGCAGTGAGCTGTGGGCTGAGGGCAGTGAGTTGTGGGCAGTGGGTTGTGGGCAGTGAGCTGTGGGCTGTGGGCTGAGGGCAGTGAGTTGTGGGCAGTGAGCTGTGGGCTGTGGGCTGAGGGCAGTGAGTTGTGGGCAGTGAGCTATGGGCTGAGGGCAGTGAGTTGTGGGCAGTGAGCTGTGGGCTGAGGGCAGTGAGTTGTGGGCTGTGGGCTGTGGGCTGTGGGCAGTGAGCTGTGGGCTGTGGGCTGAGGGCAGTGAGTTGTGGGCAGTGAGCTGTGTGCTGTGGGCAGTGAGCTGTGGGCAGTTCACAGGCCAACCTGGTCTCTGTGACCTCATCTCTCCAACTCATCCATGTTTGTTTCTCCCTGTCAAAGACTAGTGGGCCCAGCCAGACTGAGGCTAGGAGTATAGACATTACTAATAGTGAGTTGACTTAATATATACATAAAATGTATATAGTATGTATAAACTGGAATTACAGGCCTAAGCGTTGTTGTCACTAGTTTGCTCCAATTGAGGGAGAGGTGGTAGGGTTGGAGGGTAATAAAGGAAATATGTATTTTTTTAAGATATGTATATACAGTTGAAGTCAGAGGTTTACATACAATTAGGTTGGAGTCATTACAACTTGTTTTTCAACCACTCATTAAAACTCATTCTTCAACCAAAATTCTTGTTAACAAACTATAGTTTTGGCAAGTCGGTTAGGACATCTACTGCGTGTATGACGCACGTCATTTTTCCAACAATTGTTTACACACAGATTATTTCACTTATAATTCACGGTATCACAATTCCAGTGGGTCAGAAGTTTATATACAGTAAGTTGACTGTGTCTTTAAACAGCTTGAAAAATTCCAGAAATTATGTCATGGCATTATAAGCTTCTGATAGGCTAATTGACATAATTTGAGTCAATTGGAGGTGTACCTGTGGATGTATTTCAAGGCCTACCTCCAAACTCAGTGCCTCTTTGCTTGACATCATGGGAAAATCAAAAGAAATCAGCCAAGACCTCAGAAAAACAATTGTTGACCTCCACAAGTCTGGTTCATCCTTGGGAGCAATTTCCAAACGCCTTAGGTACCACGTTCATATAAACACCATGGGACCACGGAGCCATCATACCGCTCAGGAAGGAGACGCGTTCTGTCTCCTAGAGATGAATGTACTTTGGTGCAAAAAGTGCAAATCAATCCCAGAACAACAGTAAAGGACCCTGTGAAGATGCTGGAGGAAACAGGTAGAAAAGTATCTATGTCCACAGTAAAACGAGTCCTATATTGACATAACCTGAAAGGCCGCTCAGCAAGGAAGAAGCCACTGCTCCAAAACCGCCATAAGAAATCCAGACTACGGCTTGCAACTGCACATGGGGACAAAGATCGTACTTTTTGGAGAAATGGATGAAACAAAAATATAACTGTTTGGCCATAATGACCATGGTTATGTTTGGAGGAAAAAGGGGGAGCCTTGCAAGCCGAAGAACACCATCCCAAACGTGAAGCACGGGGGTGGCAGCATCATGTTGTGGGGGTGCTTTGCTGCAGGAGGGACTGGTGTACTTCACAAAATAGATGGCATCATGAGGAGGAAAATGATGTGGATATATTGAAGCAACATCTCAAGACGTCAGTCAGGAAGTTAAACCTGGTCGCAAATGGGTCTCCAAGCATACTTCAAAGCTGTGGCAAAATGTCTTAAGGACAACAAAGTCAAGGTATTGGAGTGACCATCACAAAGCCCTGACCTCCATCCCATAGAAAATTTGTGGGCAGATCTGAAAAAGCGTGTGCGAGCAAGGAGGCCTACAAACCTGATTCTGTCAGGAGGAATGGGCCAAAATTCACCCAACTTATTGTGGGAAGCTTGTGGAAGGCTACCCGAAACATTTGCCCCAAGTTAAACAATTTATAGGCTATGCTACGAAATACTAATTGAGTGTATGTAAACTTCTGACCCACTGGGAATGTGATGAAAGAAATAATTATTTATTTCAAATTGTATCTCTACTATTATTCTGACATGTTCACATTCTTAAAATAAAGTGGTGTTCCTAACTGACCTAAGACAGGGAATTTTTACTCGGATTAAATGTCAGGAATTGTGAAAACTGAGATTTAAATGTATTTGGCTAAGTTGTATGTAACCTTCCGACTTCCACTATTAGTATATGTATGTACGTATATGCGCCAACAAAATATATGGCGATTGGAAGTGATGCAGACAATTACATTGATGGAAGCTACAATATATCTGCAATATTAAAGCTGATCTTCTCCCTACATAAAAAATATATATAATAAATAGTGAGTTAACTTTCTAAATGGAGTCTAACAGTAAACTGGTACATAGCAGGTTAAGTGATATACAGAGGCAGGGAGGGAGGAGCAGAGAGCTTAGTCTATGATGGAGGACCAGAGAGAAGGAGGGATAGAGGGGGATTAAATAAATAATAATGATATGTGAGGAGGAGGCTGGAGAAACCTGGGGCTATGGTTAAGCTTTCTCTCCTGTCTCTCTTTTTCAATAGCTCTTTCTCCCTCTGCTACCCTATCAGGTGGGAAACCACTAAGACCTGATAAGAAGAGACCAGCTTAGTGTAAACGCTAGATCAGGATAAGTGTGACACACACAGGAGGATGTATATCACAGGGTGAATGAGGACACAGACAGACAGACAGCCAGCCAGACAGCCAGCCAGACAGCCAGACAGACAGACAGACAGACAGACAGACAGACAGACCGCTCAAGCCGCTATTCCCACTAACTCATACTGTTAAAGTGTTAATCTCTACAGGGAATAAGTTAGGAATCCTAAAATTGGAGCTGGATTAAAGAGAGATGATTTAGAGACATTTGATGTTGGTATTCCTGTGTGGTTCAGCTGGTAGAGCATGGCACCTGCAATGCCAGGGTTGTGGGTTTGATTCCCACAGGAGACCAGTACAAAAGGTATGATTTATAAACTTACTACAGTAAATTGCTCTGGATAAGAGTGTCTGTTAAGTGACTATATGGAGTCCTGGTGAGATGTACATGCCACCCTAGTCAGCAGCTCAAACAACAACACTAAGACAATGGGTGAGTTTAGAAATAATTATTGATGTGGGGTTTATTGTACATGAGTTGACAGTATATATTACAGGGAACATAGACTCACCTCTTTGGAGTCCAGGTTGGTATGGTCCAGTCTCAGGGAGTAGAGGACGTCTTTGCCCCCCAGGAACAGGCGGTCATGGTACTCGTCCAGAAACACAGCGCTCAGGGAGAGTTGACCGTGGTGACCACTGAAGATAGAGGACCGGTTGGTGGCTACAAGGTCTGTGGGAGGAGGAGGTGAAGGAGGATGGATGGATGGATGCAGATAGGAACAGAGTGGGGATGTGAAGATATATAAACCCAGTGGAAAACTAAGCAAAACATCAATATGCAGTAGGTCAAGGAGGTGATGTCATCTCTGCCATTTGAAAAGGTTAGGTCCACCGTGTGTGGGTCCCGGAAGAAATCTGACCTGACCTGGTCTCCATTCATGGAGTACGTAGAAACCCATTGGTTGAATCAATGTTGTTTCCATATCATTTAGTGGAATAGATGTTGAATTAATGTCTGGGACCAGCGAGGAGCCTGTCGTTTAGATTATGTCTCTGTTGTATTTCAGCACATGCAGTCATGTCCTATGTTATTAGCCATACTGTGAAAATATGGAGTAACCTGTTTTTAATGATGTTTCTCTTTCTTTTTTGTATGCAATACATCAATATGGAGGACTACTATAAATCTGCTCAATATGCTGAAGAAAAGACCGTTTGTGATTAAGATGGAATTTGGGTTGTTGTTCTGGGTGGGCTCCCTGCTGGGAAGGAGATCTCCATGTTTGTTCAGAGGTATTCAGGGGTCTTCCAGAACATTAGAGAACTGGAAGGTTTGGCTCAGCTAGAGAATGACTCAGTGTTCTGTGTTCTGAGATGACAAATAAAGATCAATAGCAGTTTGAGTGGAGTCCCATGCTTCCTTTCACTTTACACTGTTTATAGGATGTCATGTGCCTGTAATACACATTCATTGCAGAAAGAGTTATCTGGGCTTGACATGGAACACGCTACTCTGAGGTACACCACCCATCAACACATACGCATGTTTGCTCGCATGCTCACGCACACACACGCACACACACGCACACACACGCAACACTTAAAACAAATGGTTCTATATACAGTGCCCTCAACGTATTCAGACCCCTTGCCTTTTCCACATTTGGATACATTACAGCATTAATCTAAAATTGATTAAATATATATTTTTCCTCATCAATCTACACACAATTCCCCAAAATGACAAAGAAAAAACAGGTTTTAGACATTTTTGTTAATAAAAAATATAACAATGGTAATATAAAATATCACATTTATATCAGTATTCAGACCCTTTACTCCAGCACTTTTAGCAGGGATTATAGCATCGAGTCTTCTTGGGCATGACGCTACAAGCTTGTATAACGCTACAATCTGTATTTGGGGAGTTTCTCCTATTCTTCTTTGCCGATCATCTCAAGCTCTTTCAGGTTGAATGGGGAGCGTTGCTGCACAGCTATTTTTAGGTATCTTCAGAGATGTTCGATCGGGTTCAAGTCCGGGCTCTTCCTGGGCCACTCAAGGACATTCAGAGACTTGTCCCGAAGCCACTCCTGTGTTGTCTTGGCTGTGTACTTAGGGTCGTTGTCCTGTTGGAAGGTGAACCTTCGCCCCAGTCTGAGGCCCTGAGTTGGAGAAGTTGGAGAAGGTTTTCATCAAGGATCTCTGTGTACTTTGCTCCGTGCATCTTTGCCTCGATGCTGACTAGTCTCCCAGTCCCTGCTGCTGAAAAACATCCCTACAGCATGATGCTGTCACCACCATGCTTCACCGTAGGGATGGTGCCAGGTTTCCTCGAGTCGTGACGCTTGGTATTCAGGTCAGAGCTCCATCTTGGTTTCATCAGACCAGAGAATCTTGTTCGGTGCCTCAGTCTTTCGGTGCCTTTTGGCAAACTTCAAGCGGGCTGTCATGTGCCTTTTACTGGGGAGTGGCTTCCGTCTGGTCACTCTACCATAAAGGCCTGATTGGTGGAGCACTGCAGAGATGGTTGTCCTTCTAGAAGATTCTCCCATATCCACAGAGGAACTCTAGAGCTCTGTCAGAGTCCCCATCGGTTGCTTGACCACGGCCCTTGTCCCCGGCCGGCCAGCTCTAGGAAGAGTCTTGGTTGTTCCAAACTTCTTTCATTTAAGAATGATGGAGGCCACTGTGTTCTTGGGGACCTTCAATGCTGCAGAAATGTTTTGGTACCCTTCCCCAGGTCTGTGCCTCGACACAATCCTGTCTTGGAGCTCTAAGGACAATTCCTTCCACCTCATGGCTTGGTTTTTGCTCTGACATGGACTGTCACCTGTGGGTGATATAGACAGGTGTGTGCCTTTCCAGATCATGTCCAATCAATTGAATGTACCACAGGTGGATTCCAATCAAGTTGTAGACACATCTCAAGGATGATCAATGGAAACAGGATGCACCTGAGCTCAATTTCGAGTCTCATAGCAAAGAGTCTGAATACTTATGAATATAATTTCTAAAAAACAGTTTTCACTTTGTCATTATGGGGTATTCTGTGTAGATTGCTGAGTATTTGTTTTATTTAATCCATTTTAGAAAAAGTCTGTAACGTAACAAAATGTGGAAAAAGTCAAGGGGTCTGAATACTTTCCGAAGGCACTGTAGTGCCATATAAGGGTTATTTGGCTTGGGACCCATTTTGGTATTATATGGGGGGGGAATTGAAGGTTCTATAAATAACCATGCTCATACAGTTCTAAATGGAACCTGTATGGTTTCATAAATAACACATTCATAAGGTTCTATAAAGAACCATAAGAAAATGTTTCTATATAGCACCAAAAAAAGGATTCCGCTATGGTTACAACCCCAATAATTCCGCTATGGTTACAACCCCAAGAATTCCGCTATTGTCATGCATAGGTGTAATAGGTGGCAGGGAAGTCAGGCGCAGGAGAGTCAAACTGAGTGTAAAATGGAGTCTTTTAATAAAGTTTCACGAGTATGCTCCATAACAATAAATGAACAAACAAACCAAACATGGGTACGAGGACCCGACGCGCACCTATGCAACAATCACACTATACTGACAATAAAACAATCTCTGACAAAGACATGAGGGGAAACAGAGGGTTAAATACGCAACAGGTAATGAATGGGATTGAAAACAGGTGTGTGGGAAGACAAGACAAAACCAATGGAAAATTAAAAAAGGATCAATGATGGCTAGAAGACCGGTGACGTCGAACGCCGAGCACCGCCCGAACAAGGAGAGGCAACGACTTCGGCAGAAGTCGTGACAGCTATGGTTACAACCCCAAGGATTCCACTATGGTTACAACCCCAAGGATTCCGCTATGGTTACAACCCCAAGGATTCCGCTATGGTTACAACCCCAATGATTCCGCTATGGTTCCAACCCCAAGGATTCCGCTATGGTTCCAACCCCAAGGATTCCGCTATGGTTACAACCCCAAGGATTCCGCTATGGTTACAACCCCAAGGATTCCGCTATGGTTACAACCCCAAGGATTCCGCTATGGTTACAACCCCAAGGATTCTGCTATGGTTACAACCCCAAGGATTCCGCTATGGTTACAACCCCAAGGATTCCACTATGGTTTCAACCCCAAGGATTCCACTATGGTTTCAACCCCAAGGATTCCACTATGGTTTCAACCCCAAGGATTCCACTATGGTTACAACCCCAAGGATTCCTCTATGGTTACAACCCCAAGGATTCCACTATGGTTACAACCCCAAGGATTCCACTATGGTTACAACCCTATTTGCTGCTAAATAGAACCCTTTTTATGATTCTTTATGGAACCTTGATGGAAGGTTCTTTTTAGAACCATACATGGTTTTAATTCTAGATTAATAGCCATATTATATTGTTAAAGTCCATAGGTGTTATTATTGTGTTTAGTAAGTTGAATCAGCTGTGCTAGCGCTGGAATGGCTGGTGTTCCCATGCAGAAAATGAAGAATTACTGATTTAGTCAACCATTCTCAATTACCATACATGAGTTTTTCACAAGGCACCATCACTGGCCATAGTCATATACAGTACAATGTGTTTCTATTAACATTTCAGTCATTTAGCAGACGGAGCGACATACAGTAGTTAGTGCATATATTTTCATATTTGTTCGTACTGATCCCCGGTGGAAATTGAACCCACAACCCTGGCATTACAAGTGCCATGCGCTACCAACTAAGCCAAGTGGGACTGTCATAGCAGAACACAACAGATTAGATCAACTGGAATGACACTACCCTTCATCACTAAAATAGGAAACAATCCTATTTTGAACTGAAAATAACCACTGAAGGCCTCAAAGGGTTATTTGGGACAATATGGTTCCATACTGAAGAATCACCCAAAGAACCCTTGAGGAACCCTACTTTTTAGTGTGCACAGTATCCACTCAGGGCCTTCTTCTTACTGGCTCTCCTCTACAGTGCAGACCCAGATCGACCAAACACACGCAGACCATAAACATAGAGCACAGTAGGGAGGCCAGGCATGCTCCCCTGACATCTTGGCTGGAGTGTTGTAAGAGAAGACAGAAAAACTGTGTGTGTGTGTGTCTCTGTCGGTGGTCTCTGTGAAGTGTTGCCAGACTGGTCTGTACACATCAGATCTCCCTCTTCCCAAAACCAATCGAGAGTCAGGAGGTGGAACTCAGAGAGAGAGAGAGAGAGAGAGAGAGAGAGAGAGAAAATCCTTTGATCTCTAACCATCAGATCAGAAGCGTTGAGCTCATTAAAAGGCAGAGTGGTACCTGAGGTAATTATTCAGCTCAGGGAGTGTTGTAATTATATTTCAAACATCTCTTCAGCCTGCCATTTCTACTCTTTAATGTCTCACAGACATTAGTTCACTGTTGGATCTCCAGCTATTCTGGCAACAACATCAAATAACAAACACATCTACAGTCTCTCTCTACAAGAGTGGCCTAGATACGCAGTTCAAGTTTGATGAGAGGTGGTGGTTTGTATGTTTTTGCCTGATCAGCCCAGTGTGTGTCGGGGGGGGGGGGGGGGGGGGGGGGTCTCTCTGTGTCTGGGGGTGGGGGGTTGTGTGTGGGGTGTGTGTCTCTCTCTCTGTGTCTTGTGAGGACCTGACGCCCAGAACTCTGTAGGGCCCCACGGATGGACAAGGTGTCGATGGGTACAGAGGGGGCCTTGTGCATCACTCAGCGAACACTGAGTGACAGGGGCTCGTCTATCAGCGTGTGTGTGTGTGTGTGTGTGTGTGTGTGTGTGTGTGTGTGTGTGTGTGTGTGTGTGTGTGTGTGTGTGTGTGTGTGTGTGTGTGTGTGTGTGTGTGTGTGTGTGTGTGTGTGTGTGTGTGTGTGTGTGTGTGCGTGTGTTTGCGCGGAAAGGCCGAGAGACTCAGTAGAGAAGGTGACAGCGGAGAGATGACAGACATGCAGAGACATACACTGATGATATCATACAAGCTCTAGGCATTGGTCTTCCCATGTACATAAACACTATTACAGCTTTTTAACAGCCAGCTAAACACCAACACACACACACAGTTATCCCTCATCACCATAATGAACTGTAGAAAGCATTGGAGAACACTTTTCACTTTACAGTGTTTTTCCCCTCATATATTTCCTAATTGTGAATAAAATGTATATAAATGGAAAAGCTGAGGTGGCACGAGTCAAACCCAACCCCTTTAATTGGAATCTGATGAAACCATCGCTACAGCAGAAGCCAAACAACAGGGCTGCCTGTTATTAAGACCTTATAAAAGTTATTTGAAGCCTTTTCCAATTCAAAGACTAAGCCTACCTCCCAACAGAATGCAGCCTAAGGTACCACTGACTCAGCATACAGACATACGGATGGACGGACAAACTGACAGACAGGAGATCTAACTCACAGACACAAAGACAGGTCCTGTAGACATGAGCATTAACGGGGAGAAAGAGGGGGGGAGCACAGCGATAAGTACAGATGAGGGCCACAAGGCCACAGGTGACATATGTATACCTATATATATATATACTGGAGACAGACAGGTTAGCAAATACAGACAGTACAGAAGAGAGATACCTAGAGGGGTAGTAGGGTTGAGACACATGTACAGTATAGGCAGAAGGAAACATCCATCAATACTATTCTGTAGCAGATCATGTTACAGACAAAGATACATTGTCTAACTGACCAGAGTCCAACTGAACAGAGTCCAACTGAACAGTGTCTAACTGAACAGAGTCCAACTGAGCAGAGTCCAACTGAACAGAGTCCAACTGAACAGTGTCTAACTGAACAGTCCAACTGAACAGAGTCCAACTTAACAGTGTCTAACTGAACAGAGTACAACTGAACAGAGTACAACTGAACAGTGTCTAACTGAACAGAGTCCAACTGAACAGTGTCTAACTGAACAGAGTCCAACTTAACAGAGTCCAACTTAACAGAGTCCAACTGAACAGTGTCTAACTGAACAGTCTAACTGAACAGAGTCTAACTGAACAGAGTCCAACTGAACAGTGTCTAACTGAACAGAGTCCAACTGAACAGTGTCTAACTGAACAGAGTCTAACTGAACAGAGTCCAACTGAACAGTGTCTAACTGAACAGAGTCCAACTGAACAGTGTCTAACTGAACAGTCTAACTGAACAGAGTCCAACTTAACAGAGTCCAACTGAACAGTGTCTAACTGAACAGAGTCCAACTGAACAGTGTCTAACTGAACAGTGTCTAACTGAACAGTCCAACTGAACAGAGTCCAACTGAACAGAGTCCAACTGAACAGTGTCTAACTGAACAGAGTCTAACTGAACAGAGTCCAACTGAACAGTGTCTAACTGAACAGAGTCTAACTGAACAGAGTCCAACTGAACAGAGTCCAACTGAACAGTGTCTAACTGAACAGAGTACAACTGAACAGCGTCTAACTGAACAGAGTCCAACTGAACAGAGTCCAACTGAACAGTGTCTAACTGAACAGAGTCTAACTGAACATAGTCCAACTGAACAGAGTCTAACTGAACAGAGTCCAACTGAACAGAGTCCAACTGAACAGTGTCTAACTGAACAGAGTCCAAATGAACTCTTGCAGAAATTCAGTCACTGTTTTCATTTTAAGTTATCAGCGTACACCTGTAAATGCATGTAGGGGTTCAGTGTTTTCCACTGATCTGTATGAGCTGAGGATAGATTTCAGTCTGGAGTGAGTGTTGAAGCTCGAGATAGCCAACTATGAGGTCGAGATCTGTTGCTCTGCTCTCACCTCTATGTTTTGACAAGAGAGGAGTAAATGAAACCTATCAGTGATGCAGCTCCTACTACATTCCTTTAGCCACTATCTCCTCTGCCTGTTCCCAAACCCCCCAAACTGAAGATACTGTGCAGTACACATAAAACACACACAATCAAACACACACACAGAAAGGTGGTGGTGGCAAGCTAATACCTAACAGATTTCAGCTCATCTGTAGCTTGTTATCACTGTAACAGCCTGACGCCTCGGAAAACAGTCATACTTCACACATACCCCACACACTTCTCCTCTTTTTCTCCTTCGCTCTCCATCTTCAACTCTGTCTTTTTACCTCTTTAAAAAACCTCACGACAGTCAAACATCTGCCAAATCATTTAGAACCCTACAGTTACCAAAAAAAATAACCCCAAATGTAAAGAACAACATTGTACATATGGAGATAAATATGCCACATTTACATTAACGCAATGCTCCAAAATAAGAACATCCCTTCCAAATCTAAGTAATAACCATTTGTTGTCAATGTGTCAAATATTGATTATCCCAGCAAAACCCTCTGCCTTAAACTCAGCAAAACTAACTATGCTCCTACATGCAGCTTTTAACCAACATCCACTGTCTTCCCATTGCAGTGTCCCACAGACACAAATAAACAGAGAAAGAGGGGTCACTCTCTGTGGGTCTGGGGCTTTGGGAACCAAACACTGGAGACTGGGGAGAGAGAGGAGGGGATCAGGGAGGGTGGGAGTCTATCGAGGGTTCTCCTCCTCCTCTCCCCTCCTCTTCAGTCTTCCTGTTTGTTTATCCAGTGGATTAAGAGTGTAAACATCTGGTCTGAGCCCTTCATCTGGTCGCACTATACTGGCACCCCATAGGCTAATGCCCCGTAATAGTGTGTGTGTGTGTGTGTGTGTGTGTGTGTGTGTGTGTGTGTGTGTGTGTGTGTGTGTGTGTGTGTGTGTGTGTGTGTGTGTGTGTGTGTGTGTGTGTGTGTGTGTGTGTGTGTGTGTGTGTGTGTGTGTGTGTGTGTGTGTGTGTGTGTGTGTGTGTGTGGTGTGTGTGTGTGTGCGTGCGTGTGTCCACCTCCCTGTCTGGATGGTCCTCAGAGCTGACACCTGAGCCCAGGGATAATATTGATTCAACAGATAAGACCAAGGAAATCCCAGACTAACCCAGACTATCCAAATACTAACCCAATACCAATTCAATATTAATGCAGAGTGTCCCTGATTATGGTCTGTCTGAGTGCTAACCACAACACCATTGACCCAGACGATGCCTCAGCCACCTCAGTGATGCACATTGCCACCAGCCACAAAAACTTTGACTTGGGATAATGATGCTCATTGGGCACAGACGTCAGTTCAGCGTCTCGTTTTGATTTACATTAGGTTGAGTTGTTAATTAACATGAACTCAACGTGACATCTACAACTAATATCACCCTATCATTGGATTTAGGTTAAAAATTGGGTGAAAAAAAGACGAAATGCCCTTACGTTGATGACTTTTTCCAAATTCAATCAGATTTCCGCGTTGCTTGAACGACATCACATAGATTTTGGGGGTTGGAATTACGTGGAAATAACGATGAGTTAACCAGTTTTGCTTAATGGTAACCTCTGACCAACTCCAGGCTTGGGAAAAAACTCACAAAACATTCAACATGCAATTTACTACATTCTCTGTAACCATAACATCCAATCACTTCTGGGAAATTGTACTCAATACAGATCCTCTCGATGCCTTAGCCATATGGCTTACATGCCAACATGTTCCTCCTCCATCACAGCTGTGTATGTAAAGACAGTTTCTGATGGATGGGGTTTCTCATAGACATAACCCCAATCTAGCTGTATTATTTCAGTGCTTAGACAGGAAAATAAATATTTAAATAGTGTGAGAAGGAGAGACTAAGGCAGAGAGAGAGAGAGAGAGAGAGAGAGAGAGAGAGAGAGAGAGAGAGAGAGAGAGGGGGGCTGGTGAAACGTAGGCTGTGTGTGAGGGAGTGCTCAAGGCTCTTCTATCTGACTGTATCATCTGTAGGTACAAATTGTGCCCCAAGCCAAGCAGTGTTAGTAGTTAGTGTGTTAAGGGCTGGCTGGAGGAGTGTTATTCTGAGCTCAGGGTGAGGAATGAGGGGGTGAAGGGAGAGGGGCAGAGGAAGGGGGCACATCTGATGCCCATTAGACCCCCGTAGCCACACTATGGTGAAACACTCACATCCCTTCTCCCATTGTCTCCACCTCATGCCTCTCATCGCTACATCTCGAACCCACCTTCTCCCTGCAATAGGATTGTAAATTTGCTTAAAATTTGGTGATATATTAGAACCAACATACATTCTCTGGTTGAATTGTATGATCACTCAATTTTGAAATGTAGGTTAAGTGAAGATACAATTCCACGTGAGAATATATTCTACATTATTTGCATATTTCTCAAAGGCCTTGCCAAGATTGATTATTGAGCTACCTAAATCATATGAACTGGAACAGACATCTCACTATCGGGTACAATAAGTCCAATAACTAACACATTTCATTATTTTAGAAACATGTATGATATTTATCACTGTGTGGCATAAGTTTAATCAACTATGGTGGGAAGTATGATAATGATGGGTGTAGTTTTGAGGGATTTTGAGCAAACATGAATTTGTAATTTTACTCAACAAGCTTGTTGATATTCAGCTCACTTTGAGCAGAGTTTGCTGAGTAAACAAACTTGAACACATTAGCTCAAATTCTTGTCCTTTTAAAGTAAACTCAACTCACAGTAGAACGCTGTTTAAACAATTGGTTATATTGGCTTTTTTTATAGTGCACACACACACACACACACACACACACACACACACACACACACACACACACACACACACACACACACACACACACACACACACACACACAGTCTTGTATAACTAATCTTGTGGGGATAGACAATTTAGTCCCATTCAAGATCCTATTTTCCCTAACCCTAAATCTAACCCTAACCCTAAACCTAACCCTAGCTCATAACCATAAACTTAATTCTAAAACGAATTCTAACCTTAACCCTAAACCCCATAGAAATAGCATTTGCTCTTGTGGGGACTAACCAAAGGTCCCCAGTTGGTCAAATGTTTGTTAGTTTACTATTCTTGTGGGGACTTCTAGTCCCCACTATTATAGATAAACACGTGCACACACTCATACACACATACACTAAAGTTATTACACTACTACAGTTTTTTCCAACTGCTTACACACAAAATCTTTTCATGTCACACGATTTTTGAAACCTCTCACTCAAAGTGCAAAACTACACACAAATATCCAAAACCATAAGCTATTTCTCAGCGTTTGACTCAGTTGTCAATTGCATAAAACACTTTTTTCAAAACACTACACACAATTATCTACCTAAAACACAAAAATCGAACAGGAAGTCACTTGCTTTCCTTTTCCAAACACAACCAATCAAAATGCTACACTTATTCACCAGGTCACACGCACACACTCCTCACATGTGCAAACACTAATAGCTTAACTGATCACTAACCAATCACGGCTTTACTGTAGTATAGGCCTATAAATAGGTCAAAGGTCAGATTACCTGTTTTGAACAATGGATGCCAACAATGGACAGAGAGCAAGAGGAGTAGGAGGGAGAGGAAGAGGACGAGGGCAAAGAAAAGAAGGAAGGAGAGCCATCTCTGATGAGATTAGGGCAAAACTTGTTGATCATGTGATCAACCATGGTTTGACCATGAAAGAGGCTGGACTGAGAGTCCAGCCCAACTTGAGTCGATTTACAGTGGCGTCCATAATTCGAACCTTCAAAAATGAGAACAGGTATGCAACTATCTAATGACTATTTTAGCATTACAGTAATGTACTGTAAAATGCGTGTAAAATGCGTACGACTGCATAGTATTGCATAAACATTTGTAACTCTAAGCCATCCATTTACTGCACTGCATTGAATGAATGAGGTTGGTTATCATGCTGTACTACATTGAATGAATGAGGTTGGTTATCATGCTGTACTACATTGAATGAATGAGGTTGGTTATCATGCTGTACTACATTGAATGAATGAGGTTGGTTATCATGCTGCACTGCATTGAATGAATGAGGTTGGTTATCATGCTGCACTACATTGAATGAATGAGGTTGGTTATCATGCTGCACTGCATTGAATGAATGAGGTTGGTTATCATGCTGCACTGCATTGAATGAATGAGGTTGGTTATCATGTTGTACTACATTGAATGAATGAGGTTGGTTTTCATGCTGTACTACATTGAATGAATGAGGTTGGTTATCATGCTGTACTACATTGAATGAATGAGGTTGGTTATCATGCTGTACTACATTGAATGAATGAGGTTGGTTTTCATGCTGTACTACATTGAATGAATGAGGTTGGTTATCATGCTGTACTACATTGAATGAATGAGGTTGGTTATCATGCTGCACTGCATTGAATGAATGAGGTTGGTTTTCATGCTGTACTACATTGAATGAATGAGGTTGGTTATCATGCTGCACTGCATTGAATGAATGAGGTTGGTTTTCATGCTGTACTACATTTGTTTGTACATTGTTTACAGTTCCTATGCTGAACACATACTGTGTTTGAATTCTGTACAGAGTGGAAAGGCAAAGACATCATGGAGGACGAGGACACTTGTTTACAGATGTACAAGAGACTGCAATTATAAATATGGTTTATGTGGGGACATAGAGGTTGCCTCTGTCCAAGGTTGGATACACCATGCTAGGAGATACTTCCCTCCATGTGGGGTCATAGAGGTTGTCTCTGTCCAAGGTTGGATATGCCATGCTAGAAGAAACTTCCCTCCATGTGGGGACATAGAGGTTGCCTCTGTCCAAGGTTGGATACGCCATGCTAGGAGATACTTCCCTCCATGTGGGGTCATAGAGGTTGTCTCTGTCCAAGATTGGATACGCCATGCTAGAAGATACTTCCCTCCATGTGGGGTCATAGAGGTTGTCTCTGTCTAAGGTTGGATACGCCATGCTAGAAGATACTTCCCTCCATGTGGGGTCATAAAGGTTGTCTCTGTCCAAGGTTGGATACGCCATGCTAGGAGATACTTCCCTCCATGTGGGGACATAGAGGTTGTCTCTGTCCAAGGTTGGATACGCCATGCTAGGAGATACTTCCCTCCATGTGGGGACATAGAGGTTGTCTCTGTCCAAGGTTGGATACGCCATGCTAGGAGATACTTCCCTCCATGTGGGGTCATAGAGGTTGTCTCTGTCCAAGGTTGGATACGCCATGCTAGGAGATACTTCCCTCCATGTGGGGTCATAGAGGTTGTCTCTGTCCAAGGTTGGATACGCCATGCTAGGAGATACTTCCCTCCATGTGGGGTCATAGAGGTTGTCTCTGTCCAAGGTTGGATACGCCATGCTAGGAGATACTTCCCTCCATGTGGGGTCATAGAGGTTGTCTCTGTCCAAGGTTGGATATGCCATGCTAGGAGATACTTCCCTCCATGTGGGGTCATAGAAGTTGTCTCTGTCCAAGGTTGGATATGCCATGCAAGGAGATACTTCCCTCCATGTGGGGTCATAGAGGTTGTCTCTGTCCAAGGTTGGATACGCCATGCTAGGAGATACTTCCCTCCATGTGGGGTCATAGAGGTTGTCTCTGTCCAAGGTTGGATACGCCATGCTAGGAGATACTTCCCTCCATGTGGGGTCATAGAGGTTGTCTCTGTCCAAGGTTGGATACGCCATGCTAGGAGATACTTCCCTCCATGTGGGGTCATAGAGGTTGTCTCTGTCCAAGGTTGGATACGACATGCTAGGAGATACTTTCCTCCATGTGGGGTCATAGAGGTTGTCTCTTTCCAAGGTTGGATACGCCATGCTAGGAGATACTTCCCTCCATGTGGGGTCATAGAGGTTGTCTCTGTCCAAGGTTGGATACGCCATGCTAGGAGATACTTCCCTCCATGTGGAGTCATAGAGGTTGTCTCTGTCCAAGGTTGGATATGCCACGCTAGGAGATACTTCCCTCCATGTGGGGACATAGAGGTTGCCTCTATCCAAGGTTGGATACGCCATGCTAGGAGATACTTCCCTCCATGTGGGGTCATAGGGGTTGTCTCTGTCCAAGGTTGGATACGCCATGCTAGGAGATACTTCCCTCCATGTGGGGTCATAGAGGTTGTCTCTGTCCAAGGTTGGATACGCCATGCTAGGAGATACTTCCCTCCATGTGGGGACATAGAGGTTGCCTCTGTCCAAGGTTGGATACGCCATGCTAGGAGATACTTCCCTCCATGTGGGGTCATAGAGGTTGCCTCTGTCCAAGGTTGGATACACCATGCTAGGAGATACTTCCCTCCATGTGGGGACATAGAGGGTGCCTCTGTCCAAGGTTGGATACGCCATGCTAGGAGATACTTCCCTCCATGTGGGGTCATAGAGGTTGCCTCTGTCCAAGGTTGGATACGCCATGCTAGGAGATACTTCCCTCCATGTGGGGACATAGAGGGTGCCTCTGTCCAAGGTTGGATACGCCATGCTAGGAGATACTTCCCTCCATGTGGGGACATAGAGGGTGCCTCTGTCCAAGGTTGGATACGCCATGCTAGGTGATACTTCCCTCCATGTGGGGACATAGAGGTTGCCTCTGTCCAAGGTTGGATACGCCATGCTAGGAGATACTTCCCTCCATGTGGGGACATAGAGGTTGTCTCTGTCCAAGGTTGGATACACCATGCTAGGAGATACTTCCCTCCATGTGGGGTCATAGAGGTTGTCTCTGTCCAAGGTTGGATACACCATGCTAGGAGATACTTCCCTCCATGTGGGGTCATAGAGGTTGTCTCTGTCCAAGGTTGGATACACCATGCTAGGAGATACTTCCCTCCATGTGGGGACATAGAGGTTACCTCTGTCCAAGATTGGATACGCCATGCTAGGTGATACTTCCCTCCATGTGGGGACATAGAGGTTGCCTCTGTCCAAGGTTGGATACTTCCCTCCATGTGGGGACATAGAGGTTGCCTCTGTCCAAGGTTGGATACGACATGCTAGGTGATACTTCCCTCCTTGTGGGGACATAGAGGTTGCCTCTGTCCAAGGTTGGATACACCATGCTAGGAGATACTTCCCTCCATGTGGGGACATAGAGGTTGTCTCTGTCCAAGGTTGGATACGCCATGCTAGGAGATACTTCCCTCCATGTGGGGACATAGAGGTTGCCTCTGTCCAAGGTTGGATACACCATGCTAGGAGATACTTCCCTCCATGTGGGGTCATAGAGGTTGTCTCTGTCCAAGGTTGGATACACCATGCTAGGAGATACTTCCCTCCATGTGGGGTCATAGAGGTTGTCTCTGTCCAAGGTTGGATACACCATGCTAGGAGATACTTCCCTCCATGTGGGGACATAGAGGTTGTCTCTGTCCAAGGTTGGATACGCCATGCTAGGAGATACTTCCCTCCATGTGGGGTCATAGAGGTTGTCTCTGTCCAAGGTTGGATACACCATGCTAGGAGATACTTCCCTCCATGTGGGGACATAGAGGTTGCCTCTGTCCAAGGTTGGATACGCCATGCTAGGAGATACTTCCCTCCATGTGGGGACATAGAGGTTGCCTCTGTCCAAGGTTGGATACACCACGCTAGGAGATACTTCCCTCCATTTGGCAAGAGAAAACTTATCCTGTGATGTGGACGAAGTATTGTGGCCAGACTCAGGCCGGAGAAGAGATGAAGCGTAGCTTAGCACTGGTGATTTCCCCCCCCCCCCCCCATATGTTTATGGTTTTGTTGTATGCTGCTGTATACAACAGTAATGTTCGGCCTAATAAATATTTTCTGTTTCTACATTGCTTTGGTGTTTACAGGGTACTTGTTACCCCTCTCAGCTGATTACTTTCACTGTAGAACATTGTATTGAAATGTAGATATAAGCCTATGAAAGAACTTTAGATTTAGAACAACAGTGTTTACATGGTATATCCAAAAATGTACTATTATGAAAGCAGTGTTTGCCATTTGATGCAAATGCTTCATTCTGACATGTGTTTATGGCATTTTGAATGCAGTGTTACATTTTCAAGGAGATGTGAGGTATTTTGCATTTTGTGTGTGCAGTTTTGGGAATTGTGAGAGTTTTGAAAAAGAAGGAGTGTAAGCAGTTGGACAAAACTGTAAAAGACTTCCCAGGCCAGTGTTCCTTGTTTTAGCACTGCTGTATATTATTGCTGTGTGCCAAGAATGGCAGGAATCTGGGTCTACACACAAATCAACCCTCCCACCTCCTCCTCCATCTTTTCCACATTGTCTGGACTACCCACCCCCTCCTCTGTGCACGGACCCACAGGGGACTCACTTGGCTGCCACCATTATCTGTGTCCACCTGCCACACCACAGATGCCTGACACATGAAAGCCCTGTATTTTCTGCCCACGCGTCCTTTACCATCTCCGGGCCTGTCATATATAACCGACCACAGAATCATACACAAACAAGTAAGCAAACTTGCACGCACACACAGACACACAGACAAACAGGAAAATAACAATTTCTCCCAGAAAAATAAGTGCTGTGTATCATCCCCAGTGCTGTTCTTTCCTAATTAGATCATTTTTACAGGGAAGATCTCAACTGCATTCTCCTTAGGTCCTCTCTCCTCGTCTCCTTCTCAAAACCCATTGGTTGAGAATGCCAGAGGTCCCTCCCCTCTCAAAACCCATTGGAGCTTCTCCTCCAATGGGTTTTGAGAAGGGGAAGAGAAGAAAGGAGAGAGGATGCAAGGAGAATGCAAACGAGATTCTTCCACAGTATATGGAGACTGAATCTCTATGGGGTCTATTATGGCTACTTGAGTCTATGCGACAGAAGTCAGGTGTTTGTCTTGGCTGGTGACACAATACTCTGGGTTACTACTGACTGGTATGGACCTGGTCTTTCTATGACATTATATGGTGAAGCTCTACACTGAGTATGTGTGAGGGAGTGCCTGTGTGTCTGTTTGACAGAGAGAGTAATGTACACATTGAAGGTGCGTTGGGCCTTCCCTCAACTTCTAAGCTCGTTTTTTTGCTTCTTAAAAACCCATTTAGACATTCTATGTCTAAGACCTCACATAGTGTTGTGAAGGTCCTCAGTGGAGACATAAGTCGTCCCTGTGGATTCGGTCGAGGTCGAGCTGTAGTACATTCTTCACACCACTGCCAGGGCTCTGTCTGAAGGGATCCACTGGGCACGCACGCACGCGCGCACGCGCGCACGCACGCACGCACGCACGCACGCACGCACGCACGCACGCACACACACACACACACACACACACACACACACACACACACAGGAAAATCTCTTTTATTAATCGTCTCAGGACGCTTATCTGACAGGGTCACACGATCCCCCTATAGAGCCAACCAGAAAAGGGTGGAGAGGGAGAGAGGGGGGTAGAGGGTGACCTCAGCATCCCAGACCTCAATCAACCCCTTAACAGAAGGACAACCTAGGACACTGTAAACTTTGCCAATGACTTTCACAGTGGAGTGAGGTTTCACCCAAAACTCAGTCCAAACCTTACTGGTTCACACACAGTGCTCATAAAACACCCTAAACCTGGCATTATGGGGGAATTAGGGCTGAATTGGGAATGGCTGGTATGGAGGGCCGTGAAATGGGACAGGCTTGTGATGATACGTTCCAATAGAATGGTCCATCATCTGTCAAATGTTCTAGTGCTTCCCAACAAGGTGGGTCAGAACCAGGCCACTTTTGGAGGGTCTAGAGGGGTACTGGAATGCCCAGTCCAGTCCAAGCTAGTCTTGTCAGACCCTGCTGAGAAGGTCTCCCTCCTCCTCTCTCTCTCTGTAATGAAGAAATTTCCCTCGTAAACACTAGTAGGCAGGCAGTCTCCCTGGCCCCTGTACCAGCTGACTCTCCCTATCAGTGGCAGGCAGCACACCATGTTGAGCTACTCTCTTAATTAACACACACGTGGCCTGTATGGAGTATTAGCTCAAGTATAAGTTAACGGCGGCCTATGTAATCGCCAGAAGTGCTGAGATATCGCAGTGTGTGTGATCACTGTGTGTGTGTGTGTGTGTGTGTTTATATGTGTGCGCGCATTCGTGCATCTGTATCCTATAAATATCAATAACTAAACTCAGCAAAAAAAGAAACGTCCCTTTTTCAGGACCCTGTCTTTCAAAGATAATTGGTAAAAAATGCAAATAACTTCACAGATCTGCATTGTAAATGTTTTAAACACTGTTTCCCATGCTTAATGCACCTGTGGAATGGTCATTAAGACACTAACTGATAGTGACTAACAGCTTACAGACGGTAGGCAATTAAGGTCACAGTTATGAAACCTTAGGACACTAAAGTGGTCTTTCTACTGACTCTGAAAAACACCAAAAGAAAGATGCCCAGGGTCCCTGCTCACCTGCGTGAACATGTCTTAGGCATGCTGCAAGGAGGCATGAGGTCTGCAGATGTGGGCAGGGCAATACATTGCAATGTCCGTACTGTGAAACGCCTAAGACAGCGTTACAGGGAGACAGGATGGACAGTTGATCATCCTCGGAGTGGCAGACCACATGTGACAACACCTGCACAGGATCAGTACATTCGAACATCACACCTGCAGGACAGGTACAGGATGGCAACAACTACCCAAGTTACACCAGGAACGCACAATCCCTCCATCAGTGCTCAGACTGTCCGCAATAGGCTTGTAGGAATGTTGTAAGACAGGTCCTCACCAGACATCACTGGCAACAACGTCGCCTATGGACACAAACCCACCGTAGCTGGACCAGACAGGACTGGCAAAAAGTGCTCTTCACTGACGAGTCGTGGTTTTGTCTCACCAGGGGTGATGGTCGGAGGAGATGGCCGCCGTTTTACGGTCTCCTAACCAATTGTGCTATTATGTGGGTGGTTTTCGCGATATTTGTAAATTATTTTGTACATAATGTTTCTGCAACCGTATCTTACAGAAGGAAAGAGCTTCTGGATATCAGGAGAGCGAACACTCACCTCGGATTAGATGAAGATTTCTTCAACAACAACAAGCAGGACTCACACGATATTCTCCAAACACCCCACAGGACAGACATCCCAATTATTCGCAAAAGGAAGCGACTCAGAGGAAGAAGAGCCAGATGCCTCGTCCGGACCAGCAGAAGGCAACTAGGAAAGCTGCCGTTACCGTCAATATTACTCGCCAACGTGCTGGACAATAAACTAGACGAGGTACGATCACGAATATCCAACCAACGGGACATCAAAAACTGTAATATCGTATGCTTCACGGAATCGTGGCTGAATGACGACATGGATATTCAGCTAACGGGATACACGCTGCACCGGCAGGGTAGAACAGCACACTCCGGTAAGACGGGGAGGGGGGGGGCGGTCTTTGCATATTTGTAAACAACAGCTGGTGCACGAAATCTAAGGAAGTCTCTAGATTTTGCTTGCCTGAAGTAGAGTATATTGTGCTAAACTGCAGGCCACACTACTTGTCTAGAGAGTTCTCAGCTATACTTTTTGTGGCTGTTTATTTACCATCACCGACAGATGCTGGCACTAAGACCGCACTCAGTCAAGTGTATGAGGAAATAAGCAAACAGGAAACCACTCACCCAGAGGTGGCGCTCCTAGTGGCCGGAGACTTTAATGCAGGGAAACTTAAATCAGTTCTACCAAATCTCTATCAACATGTTAAATGTACAACCAGAGGGAAAGAAATTATAGATCACCTGTACTCCACACACGCGTACAAAGCTCTCCCTCGCCCTCCATTTGGTAAATCCAACCACAACTCTATCCTCCTGATTTGTGCTTACAAGCAAAAATTAAAGCAGGAAGCAACCAGTGACTTGGTCTATAAAAAAAATGGTCAGATGAAGCAGATGCTAAACTATGCTAAACTATCATAGACTGGAACATGTTCCGGGATTCTTCCGATGACATTGAGGAGTACACCACATCAGTTACTGACTTTATTAATAAGTGCATTGAGGACGTCGTCCCCACAGTGACTGTATGTACATACCCCAACCAGAAGCCATGGATTACAGGCAACATTCGCACTGAGCTAAAGGGTAGAGCTGCCGCTTTCAAGGCGTGGGACTCTAACCCGGAAGCTTACAAGAAATCCCACTATGCCCTGCGACGAACCATCAAGCAGGCAAAGCGCAAATACAGGGCTAAGATTGAATTATACTACACTGGCTCCGACGCTCGTCGGATGTGGCAGGGCTTGCAAACTATTACAGACTACAAAGGGAAGCACAGCCGCGAGCTGCCCTGTAATAGCAGCCTACCAGACGAGCTAAATCACTTCTATGCTCGCTTCGAGGCAAGCAACACTAAGGAATGCATGAGAGCATCAGCTGTTCCGGACGACTGTGTGATCCCGCTCTCCGTAGCCGACGTGAGTAAGACATTTAAACAGGTCAACATACACAAGGCTGCGGGGCCAGACGGATTGCCAGGACGTGTGCTCCGGGCATGTGCTGACCAACTGACAGGTGTCTTCACTTACATTTTCAACATGTCCCTTATTGAGTCTGTAATACCAACATGCTTGAAGCAGACCACCATAGTCCCTGTGCCCAAGAACACAAAGGCAACCTGCCTAAATGACTACAGACCCGTAGCACTCACATCCGTAGCCATGAAGTGCTTTAAAAGGCTGGTAATGGCACACATCAACACCATCATCCCAGAAACCCTAGACCCACTCCAATTTGCATACCGCCCAAACAGATCCACAGATGATGTAATCTCTATTGCACTCCACACTGCCCTTTCCCACCTGGACAAAAGGAACACCTATGTGAGAATGCTGTTCATTGACTACAGCTCAGCGTTCAACACCATAGTACCATCAAAGCTCATCACCAAGCTAAGGATCCTGGAACTAAACACCTCCCTCTGCAACTGGATCCTGGACTTCCTGACAGGCCGCCGCCAGGTGGTGAGGGTAGGTAGCAACACATCTGCCACGCTGATCCTCAACACTGGAGCTCCCCAGGGGTGCGTGCTCAGTCCTCTCCTGTACTCCCTGTTCACCCACGACTGCATGGCCAGGCACAACTCCAAAACCATCATTAAGTTTGATGACGACACAACAGTGGTAGGCCTGATCACCGACAACGACGAAACAGCCTATAGGGAGGAGGTCTGAGACCTGGCCTGGTGGTGCCAGAATAACAACCTATCCCTCAACGTAACCAAAACTAAGGAGATGATTGTGGACTACAGTAAACGGAGCAGCGAGCACGTCCCCATTCTCATCGACGGGGCTGTAGTGGAGCAGGTTGACAGCTTCAAATTCCTTGGTGTCCACATCAACAAAAAACTAGATTGGTCCAAACACACCAAGACAGTCGTGAAGAGGGCATGACAAAGCCTATTCATCCTCAGGAAACTAAAAAGATGGGGCATTGTTCCTGAGATCCTCAAAATGTTCTACAGCTGCACCATCGAGAGCATCCTGACCGGTTGCATCACTGCCTGGTACGGTAATTGCTCGGCCTCCGACCGCAAGGCACTTCAGAGGGTAGTGCGTACGGCCCAGTACATCGCTGGGGCAAAGCTGCCTGCCATCCAGGACTTCTACACCAGGCGGTGTCAGAGGAAGGCCCTAAACATTGTCAAAGACCCCAGCCACCCCAGTCATAGACTGTTCTATCTACTACCGCATGGCAAGTGGTACCGGAGTGCCACGTCTCGGACAAAAAGGCTTCTCAACATTTTTTACCAACAAGACTCCTGAACAGGTAACCAAATGGTTACCCGGGACTACTTGCATTGTGTTCCCCCCAACCCCTCTTTTACGCTGCTGCTACTCTCTGTTTATCTTATATGCATAGTCACTTTAACTATACATTCATGTACATACTACCTAAATGGCCCGACCAACCAGTGCTCCCGCACATTAGCTAACCGGTCTACCTGCATTGTGTCCCACCACCCGACAACCCCTTTTTTTTACGCTTCTGCTACTCTCTCTTCATCACATATGCATAGTCACTTTAACGATACCTACATGTACATACTACCTCAATAAGCCTGACTAACAGGTGTCTGTAACTTGCTACTCTTTTTTCAAATGTCTTTTTACTGTTGTTTCATTTCTTTACTTACCTACACACACACTTTTTATTTTCCTTTTTTTGTTGTCCCGCACGATTGGTTAGAGCATTTCACTGTAAGGTCTACTACACCTGTTGTATTCGGTGCATGTGACAACTAAACTTTAATTTGATTTGCGTTTATCGTCGAAGGAATGAGCGTTACACCGAGGCCTGTACTCTTGAGCGGGATCGATTTGGTGGAGGGTCCGTCATGGTCTGGGGCGGTGCGTCACAGCATCATCGGACTGAGCTTGTTGTCATTGCAGGCAATCTCAACGTTGTGCTTTACAGGGAAGACATCCTCCTCCCTCATGTGATACCCTTCCTGCAGGCTCATCCTGACATGACCCTCCAGCATGACAATGCCACCAGCCATACTGCTCGTTCTGTGCTTGATTTTCTGCAAGACAGGAATATCAGTGTTGGCCAGCGAAGAGCCCTCTTTCTCAATCCCATTGAGCACGTCAGGGACCTGTTGGATCGGAGGGTGAGGGCTAGGGCCATTCCACCCAGAAATGTCCGGGAACTTGCAGGTGCCTTGGTGGAAGAGTGGGGTAACATCTCAGAGCAAGAACTGACATATCTGGTGCAATCCATGAAGAGTAGATGCACTGCAGTACTTAATGCAGCTGATGGCCACACCAGATCCTGACTGTTACTTTTGATTTTGACCCCCCCCCCTTTGTTCAGGGACACAATATTCAATTTCTGTTTGTCACATGTCTGTGAAACATGTTCAGTTTATGTCTCAGTTGTTGAATCTTGCTGTGTTCATACAACTATTTACACATGTTAAGTTGGCTGAAAATATACGCAGTTGACAGCGAGAGGACATTTATTTTTTTGCTGAGTTTATATCAAATGCAGCGGGCGTTGTTGCTCTTGGCACTTCCTGTCAACAGCTCCAGGGTGGAATGAATTGATTGCTGAGACAATTTTTTATTAAACCTTTATTTTACTAGGCAAGTCAGTGAGGAACAAATTCTTTATTTACAATGACGGCCTAACAGTGGGTTAACTGCCTTGCTCAGGGGCAGAACAACAGATTTTTAACTTGTCAGCTCTGGTGTTCGATCTAGCAACCTTTTGGTTACTGGCCCATTGCTCTAACCACTAGGCTACCTGCCGCCCCAGAAAGCGTGGGGTGATGGGAACCTCCTCTGAGAGCGTTTACAGCGCACGAGGAACAAAGTCCGTGTCCCAACAAAGTCTGTGTCCAAATTCGACACTAACTTTGTTCCCAGTGCACTGTGAACGCTCTCAGAGGGGGTTCCCATCACCCCACGCTTTCTCCTGCTCACCTTTCACTGGCCCACAGCCACACAACTCTGGATCTCTAGTGCGAAGACACGGGTAGACACATGTATATACACACACATTACACTAACTGACTAACACACACACACACACGCACAGAGACAACATACAGACAGACTCCAAGTTAATTCCTCATCCAATCTAATTCTACAATACTCAACATTACACCCACACACGTAGCCTCACCCAGACCAACACACTGAGACCACAGGACCTTCCTTACACTCTACCAATCCTCTGTTTCATTTGCCAAAAGGCAAGAATAATATTATCGGCTTCCTGTGTTTACTGCACTGAACATCAGCCAATAGGAGAAATCAGAGAATCAGAGAAATAGATGTGACATTCAATCAATGTGATTACAGTAGTAAGGGGGGGTAAATGTACAGGACCATCTTGCATTTAGACATTCTTATCAATACTACTACCCCCCCAACCTCCCTCCAGCTCCCCAGACCCCCAGTACCATAGCCCAATGAGACCCCCAGGACCACGGCCCTGCGACCCCAGTTGAAACTGTAGCCCTGTCACTAACTCTCTCACCGGGTCAACTAGCCACGGCAGAAAGGGCCAATCCCACCAGCAGTCAGAAAATATACAAACCCCACTCACTCCTCACTGAGTAACAGTGAATGCAGGGATTGCTGTAGGTTGAAAGCCTAAAGTAAATATTCCTCCCTCCTCCTCAAACTCCAGACCTTTTCTCCCTCCTTCTTTCTTTGCCTGCACTACGGGCCAAGCAGGACCTCTTGCTCTCTCTTTCTCTCCAATGAAATATGATGAAATATGCAGAGGTCTGAGCTGTTTACCCAAGACGAGGAGAGGGAGAGCCTTTTATGAAGAAACCGAGAGCCAACATCAAATCCCTGGCATCCATCACCTTTAAAGAATGAGTTGCACCTAAACAGGAACTAATCCCTTTAAAAAGGTCTATGTGGCATCGATACGAGTCAGAAACAGTTATTCTAGTGTCAAAATTGACTACAAAGTGTAGATAGGATAATTTTGGTCATAAAGTTGACATCCTCAGTGATGTCAAGAAATCATACCCCCTTTTGCCAAGCTCCACGTGCAAATTGCCCCTCTTCCCACTTTGGTTCCCTTCATTGAGTGGAATCGATTAATCTGGCCCTTGAAAGAAAAGAGATACTGTTGGTTATATAACGTTATCATTTGATAATAGTAGCGAGGCAGGCTAGCTAGCAAGCTACATGCTAGCTAACGTTAGACTACAAGTTGGATTTTCAAGTTAGTTCGTAGCTCATACAAATATATTCTGTATTTTATAGGGCAAAACTAAATAATGGATTCAGCTATGGTGGTAGCTACCTCATGTCTGAGTCTGACTAAAACAGTGAATTAGTAGCAACAAACTGTAATGGCGTCACCAGCCTAAATCTAATCCAATCTGGAGCTACAGTCAGTCTCCATCTGTAAAGCATAGAATTAGGGGTTTCCACTAGTTAACACAGCCACAAAGTCTATAACAAAAAAAATATTAGATTAAGATTAGGGTTAGGCATAAGGCTAACAGTGTGGTTAAGGGTTAAGGTTAGGGGATAGTAACATTAGTAGTCTCTAATAATTTCATTTAAATGTTCACATTAAGGTGTTTGTAATATAATAAAATAAATCAAATCAAATTCAAATCAAATTTATTTATATAGCCCTTTGTACATCAGCTGATATCTCAAAGTGCTGTACAGAAACCCAGCCTAAAACCCCAAACGGCAAGCAATGCAGATGTAGAAGCACGTTGGTTAGTAAAAACTCCCTAGAAAGGCCAAAACCTAGGAAGAAACCTAGAGAGGAACCAGGCTATGAGGAGTGGCTAGTCCTCTTCTGGCTGTGCCGGGTGGTGATTATAACAGAACATGGCCAAGATGTTCAAATGTTCATAAATAACCAGCATGGTCAAATAATAGAGCAGCAGCACGGCCAGGTGGACTGGGGACAGCAAGGAGTCATCATGCCAGGTAGTCCTGAGGCATGGTCCTAGGGCTCAGGTCCTCAGAGAGAGAAAGAAAGAGAGAAAGAGAGAATTAGAGAGAGCATACCGAAAATTCACACAGGACACCGGATAAGACAGGAGAAGTACTCCAGATATAACAAACTGACCCTAGCCCCCCGACACATAAACTACTGCAGCATAAATACTGGAGGCTGAGACAGGAGGGGTCAGGAGACACTGTGGCCCCATTTAATGATACCCCCGGACAGGGGCAAACAGGAAGGATGTGTCAAAAACTAATTTAGACATTAATTAATGTTTTTCTATAGCTTCCAAACACTTTTTTTATAATTGAGGAGGAGTACCAAGATGGCTGCATGATGGTTTCAATACAGTGTCCTCAGTAATCCAGCGTTTATACACATCACTGATTTATACACATATACAATACACACGCAAACACACAATCAAAAATACAGATGATACACAGAGACTTATGCTGTAATGTATAGTGTGTATATAGACAAACAGACTTGCACAGACAATCTCTCTCTCACACACACCAACACACACACACACATTGCTAGCCCTCCTTGTATCCTCCTTCCATCGCTATACCACCATCCTCTCCATTCATGCATTCATCAATCCCTCTCTTTTCCCTAACATTCCCTTAACACACACACACAGTCCTCATATAGAGCCAGGCCTGTAGAGGCCTACCACACTGACCCAGCTGTTCTCTATGGTGCTGCTTTAGTTTGTTAAATGCTGCGGCTCAGCTGGACCCTAATGGTTCCACAGACAATGATCTACAGAGAGGTTAAAGAAACAGACCAAGAGATGAGTCTATCAGAGAGTGAGTGTGTGTGAGTGTGTGAGTGTGTGAGTGTGAGTGTGTGTGTGTGTGTGTGTGTGTGTGTGTGTGTGTGTGTGTGTGTGTGTGCGTGTGTGCGTGCGTGTGTGCGTGTGTGCGTGTGTGCGTGTGTGCGTGCGTGCGTGCGTGCGTGCGTGCAATGAGTAAAATGGACATGACTCCAAACAGAATGGCTAAACGTATGGGAAAGCCCAGAGTTAGCCCTTAGTGACTTGGATAGACCAACACAGTACAGTAACTGTAGCTTATCAGAACCAAATCTAAACACTGAAAACATCTCAACATCAGATCACTCTCCACTCAATACGGAACCTGGCCATTACAGACCGAAAAGCCCAGACCCCGACCAGATGAGACAATATGGGAAGAGGAGCAAGGGAAACGGGGGGAGAAAGGCACGTTACCTAATTAGAGGCCGTGTATAGCTCTCAGTGATAGTCACCACTGGACTGGAGAAAGCCATGGGTCTCTCATGATGGCGCTCCAGCCATGACTGTGTAATCATTACTTCCCAGTCACACTGACATGCCCTTACTGGGACTGGGAGATATTGGGGGTGCTGGGAGTAGAGGGGGTCTGAGTAGTAGAGGGGGTCTGAGGAGAGGTTGCGTAGAGTTCATAACCCTACCTGCTTTCACTGACTTGATGAGGCATTACAAAAACCCTCTGGTTCCACGTCAAATGATCTGTCCTGACAATAAATATGTGTTCCTCAACATCACTTCATTGTAATTTCATTTATAGGCATACAGAAAAACACAATTGGTTTGCCAGAGTCCGGAGAGTTTCCATAGGTCTGACAAGTGGAACTTTTTCTCTGGCTCTTTCTTTCTCTCTTATATTTTCCCAGCCTCCCCTCTCCTCTCTCACACATCTCATGTGTTCCTCTCCCTCTCTCCACTCCTCTGTCGGTGCTGTGTGATCTGACGGTATTGTCGTCTGGGAGCTGTAACTTCAGAGTGCTACGGCAGAGGTGGCAGACATGGTGACACTTTATCAGGGCTCAGACACCAGACACACACGTGTGAGAGCGTCACAGAGTGTGATAAGAGAAGAGATGACAGCGCTGAGGTGTCGGGCGTCTAGCAGATAGCTACCTGCTACTGTCACCATTCCTGCATAGCAGCAGCAAGGCAGACATCTTGTTTTTTGAGATACTGGAAAACACAGACATTGTTGATGGACATTCTAGAACAATCCACCACTCAATGGTAGACAGTCTATATAAATTGGGTGGTGTGAGCTCTATATCAGACCGTATAGCAAGGGTATGATAAAACATATATTTTTACTGTTTTAATTATGTTGGTAACCAGTTTAAAACCGTAATAAGGCACCTCTGGGCCTAAGAACAGCCCTTAGCTGTAATATATTGGCCATATACCACATCCCTTCGGGCTTTATTGCTTAATTAGAACAACTCCTCAGACTTTCTTGAGCTTCTGCTTTCCTAAAGTTATTCCATAATGACAATTTTCATGGATACACACTCTAAACACACTCCTGGAGTTGAGCTGAGAGGCAATGCCAGCAGGCGCTAGTCCACTCCAATTCTGTCAATCTCTGTCATACACCAAAAGGTTTTACTCCGTATTTCACTCTCGGAGCTGTACAATATGCTGTTAATTGGTGTGATGAGTCAACTGGATTGTTTTCTGAGACCCCTTTTTCTGCCTTATGTTTCTAGATTATTGCAGAAGTCTGGGAGCTAGAGAGAGAGAGGGATGGAAACACCCAACATTCCAGCCTCTGGATCTCCAGACAATGACAGATTATTGCAGAAGTCTGGGAGCTAGAGAGAGAGAGGGATGGAAACACCCAACATTCCAGCCTCTGGAACTCCAGACAATGACAGATTATTGCAGAAGTCTGGGAGCTAGAGAGAGAGAGGGATGGAAACACCCAACATTCCAGCCTCTGGATCTCCAGACAATGACAGATTATTGCAGAAGTCTGGGAGCTAGAGAGAGAGAGGGATGGAAACACCCAACGTTCCAGCCTCTGGATCTCCAGACAATGACAGATTATTCAACTCCTTCTCAATCCCCCCTCAACAACATCTGGGAAACACTGTAAAAACAAACGCATTAATGAATTAAAACAAACAGCCTCTCCATCTGCAGTACTCTGGAAACAAATTGAATCCTTTCAAAGTGGATGAAGATGAGGAGCCCTGTGTTTATGTGTGTATTTGTGCTTGTGTACATGTGAGATAGGTGTGTGTGTGTGTGTGTGTGTGTGTGTGTGTGTGTGTGTGTGTGTGTGTGTGTGTGTGTGTGTGTGTGTGTGTGTGTGTGTGTGTGTGTGTGTGTGTGTGTGTGTGTGTGTGTGTGTGTGTGTGTGTGTGTGTGTGTGTGTGTGTGTGTGTGTGTGTGTGTGTGTGTGTGTGTGTGCGTGCGTGCGTGCGACTGTTTGTGTCAGTGCATTTGAGCGTGTACAGGTTTATTTACCCTGCTGAGGTCTACATATGCCTGATGGGGCAGAGGAGGGGGAGGATGGGGAGAAGGGAGGACATGGTGGAAGGTGAGGAGACAGAGGGCCAGGGGGCTCCATCTACAAACTCACCAGCACACACAGAACAGACCTGGGGCTACAATGACACCCCCTGAGACCTCTAGTACACACCCGGCCCCTAGACCCCCATCCCCGGGGACCCAGACCCACTTTAAGAGCCCACCACCAAGGGTTCCCTACTTCACATCACAAACACTGCCTGCTCAGACACCAACCATCCATCCAGCCTGACCCCGAAACTAATCACACAGAGCAGGAGGCAGGGGCATCACCAGATCCAATACCAACATCAACCAATACCACCAGAGGGCGAAGAGGGTGAGAGGGAGGGGGAATGGGGAAGTGAAGGGGGGGAGGAGTAAAGGGGAGGGTTAGGGGGACCTGGGACTCTAGTCTGAAGGACCGATTGGAGGTTTAACAGTCTGATGATTATCTTTGAGTGAAGGACTAGATGGGAGGAGGGGTGTAACAGATGGAGGGAAGGAGAGGTAGTGGTGATTCAGAGGAAGGGTGCTGCTTAGTACCCCTTCCTACATTAAATACCCATACTAATTGATTAAATAAGATAATTACACTTTTTTCCTTTTTCTAAATTGCCTCTAAATCCCCAGGGAAGGATGATATCTCAGGGCTTTATAGTGGGATCTGGCTAGGGGAAAGATTTGAGTCAATACCAGCTACATTTTACAAGTCAGTCAGATGTGCCATTTTTTCAGCAACAGGATAAAGAAAATATGAGGATAATTATTTTCTATTGAAAACATCTCGTCCAACAGGAGGAAATCCCGTTTGACTTTTATCACTAATGCTTGCAGACCCACTGGGACTGGAGAAGGGCCATGTTTGTGAACACTGACCAGGAAATTACAACTCTATGTTCCCGCCAAATCAAGCATATACATGTACTACAGGCAGCCTGAGATGACAAATATACTCAGGGGTATCACACGTTCAAGGCATGTACAACCATAATTCCACATTTCTAACCTTGTGAGATTGATTTATCCCACTCTAGTCTATGAGCCGCAGATAAAACAGCAGTTGAATGTAAGTGGTTAGACAATATATTATGAATCCATATATTGTCATAGTTGAGTGTGCGAAGACAGAGCCTAGAGGTTTCCGTCTCGAACAGCAGTGTCCGCTCGCTCTATAAAACTTAATTGCGGCGCAGGAATGAAATAAACGTCTCGCGCGCCACGGTGTGCCAGACCGCAAGGAGGTGAAAATACACCAAAAATCCCTTCAGGGAGAAAGGTCGGCGATGTATCCACGTTAAAACCAACAAACTAAATGTGGGGCTTCGACTAACCGCTCGCTACCTACAGTAGACCACAATCAACCATATTTAAACAATCATTTCCCACCTTGACAAGACCCTCCCAAGAAGCCTGTGCGTGGGATGTAGGTTATAACACTGAGGAATTAAAATATTTAACTAGTCCACATTATATAAAACAGGCCTGTGCATTAAAAACACTCAGAAGCTACATTTGTAGCTATAATATACCTATAGAATATTGTATTTTTTTGTATCTAGGCCTACTTATTTTTTTCAATGTTCTCAAAAATCTTACACATTAACTCATGTTCTCATGAACTGAACAATAGAACATACTGCATTTCTTATTGTCCAATAAATTATGTAGATTACATTGAATTCAACAGCACATAGAATATAATTTCATTAACACCAATATATGTAATTGCCTTTATCCCATTGTCTGAATTGTGCAAGCATAGGCCTATAATACTCTACAATATTATTTGCAACACACCTTTAAGACATTCATACTGTTGCCCACAATTGGGCTCACACGCTTTGAATGGCTCTGCTCTGTGGAGAGCCCTGGCGTCTGTGATGTGTCTTGTCGAAAACACAGGCGAACACAAACACAAACACACACTAGCCTACATTCTTCAACTTTGAGGTGCTTACGTGGGAGTGGGTAGCCTAATAATGGATACAGAGCAATAGGCTATAATTCACATACACGCCCTGGAAAAAGTAATGCACATGTTCAAACACCTGGTGCGCATTCTGTCAAAATCTATTTTCAAATGATGACACATAGTTGAATATGAATAGACTATTAGGCAAAATAATAATTTAATTTTTCCCCAGTTGTAAGCCTAGATCGGTCAAAACGTTCCTCCCCATCGAGGTCTTAGACGTTGTTGAAATAATAAAACATTTGAAAAAAAAAATCATTATAGCTGACCAGAAAACATAAATGTGATCAAATTAATGTATTTGAATTTATTTTACCTTTGTATGAAAGTCTGAGTCGTGGTACGTTCATCTTGGTAGCTGAGACTGTTGTTAGAAGAAGAGCAAACCTAATCATCCGCTGGCAGAAGAAATATGATAATTCCTTCATCCTTGGAAATGTCCTTTTGAATTTCGATAGATCTTTGAGTTTGGGAAGTTTTGCAATTCACCTCTGTAACAAACGAATATTTAAATTCAAAATTATTGTAGCACTGTATTTTCATAAGTTATAAAACTGTTTGTCATAAACGTGAAGGACTCAGTCACTCCTGTATCTAGACTCCGTGCATAATTTTATCAGATATTAGTTTGTTCCGGGTCCACCACTCTCTCTGTGCCGGGCTTGACAGCGTGGGTTTGTTTCTACCTCTGAACAGACTTCGCTATACAACCCCGCCTTTCTCTGGAGGAGCAAGAGAACAGAGCAGCAGCCATCAAACGGAAGCGTTCCAAGCGACCCGCCTCTCAACAGACACGCTCTCAACGAAAATGCTCATCAGAGAGTCCACTTTACACACTATGTGATAAATAAGTTTGTTACATTATTTTGTCGACGAGGGGCTGTAATTGAGTTAAGCTCAAACTCTGCGTCTGTTTAGGTATTTTAACCTAACATAAAGTGAAACGAATAAATTATCATGGTCTGTGCGCAAGAAGTACTATTGGATATTTGGGGCAAAGTGATGCAATCTCAAGAAGACCTTAAAGGATTTACATTTAACTGAAAAACATATTGAACAAAGTAACAATTAGTGGTGTAAAAAGTACCCAATTGTCATACTTAAGTAAAAGTAAAGATACCCTCATAGAAAATGACTCAAGTAAAAGTGAAAGTCACCAATAAAAATAATACTTGAGTATTCGTTTAAAAGTATCTGATTTTAAATATGCTTAAGTATCAAAATTAAATGTAATTGCTCAAATATACTTATGTATCAAAAGTAAAACTATAAATCATTTAAAATTGCTTATAATAAGAAGATCAGACGGCAGAATTTTCAATAGATTTTTTTAAATGTATAGATATCCACACGACAACACAGAGACATCATTTACAAGCGAAGCATTTGTGTTTAGTGAGTCCTCCAGATCAGAAGCAGTATTTATTTAAAAAAAAATTTAACCTTTACTTTACTAGGTAAGTCAGTTAAGAACAAATTCTTATTTTCAATGACGGCCTAGGAACAGTGGGTTAACTGCCTGTTCAGGGGCAGAACGACAGATTTGTACCTTGTCAGCTCGGGGATTTGAACTTGCAACCTTTCGGTTACTAGTCCAACACTCTAACCACTAGGCTACCCTGCCGCCCCAGTATGATTGAGAATGTCATAGAGAATGTTGAACTGCTTATATTGTGTGTGTGTGTGTGTGTGTGTGTGTGTGTGTGTGAGAGAGAGAGAGAGAGAGAGAGAGAGAGAGAGAGAGAGAGAGAGAGAGAGAGAGAGAGAGAGAGAGAGAGAGAGAGAGAGAGAGAGAGAGAGAGAGAGAGAGAGAGAGAGAGAGAGAGAGAGAGAGAGAGAGAGAGAGAGAGAGAGAGAGAGAGAGAGAGAGAGAGAGAGAGAGAGAGAGAGAGAGAGAGAGAGAGAGAGAGAGAGAGAGAGAGAGAGAGAGAGAGAGAGAGAGAGAGAGAGAGAGAGAGAGAGAGAGAGAGAGAGAGAGAGAGAGAGAGAGAGAGAGAGAGAGAGAGAGAGAGAGAGAGAGAGAGAGAGAGAGAGAGAGAGAGAGAGAGAGAGAGAGAGAGAGAGAGAGAGAGAGAGAGAGAGAGAGAGAGAGAGAGAGAGAGAGAGAGAGAGAGAGAGAGAGAGAGAGAGAGAGAGAGAGAGAGAGAGACAGAGAGAGAGACAGAGACAGAGACAGAGACAGAGACAGAGACAGAGAGACAGAGACAGAGACAGAGACAGAGACAGAGACAGAGACAGAGACAGAGACAGAGACAGAGACAGAGACAGAGACAGAGACAGAGACAGAGACAGAGACAGAGACAGAGACAGAGACAGAGACAGAGACAGAGACAGAGACAGAGAATGATTATGTCTGGGTCTCTATGACACACTCCATGTCCAGTCGGGCCACACTGAGTCCATATTGAACATGCAAACACACACACACACAAGTCTGACAGCACCTACCATCAAGATCGCATGACATAAAATATATTGAAAACAACCACTGCGCAATGACAGATGCCCTACTATACTATCCAAGTGCTTAGATTACATTTTTATCAAGTCACATGCAGTGTACAGTAAATACTTAAGCTCCAAGCTTAAGTGTGAAGTATAAAATAAAATTAAAATAATACATATACTGAACAAAAATATAAACGCAACATATAAAGTGTTGGTCCCATGTTCCATGAAATAAAAGATCCCAGAAATGTTCCATTTGCACAAAAATGTTATTTCTCTCCAGTTCCGTGCAGAAATGTCTTTACATCCCTGTTAGTAAGTATTTCTCCTTTGCCCTAGATTATCCATCCACCTGACAGGTGTGGCATACCAGGAAGCTGATTAAACAGCATGATCATTACACAGGTGCACCTTGTGCTGGGGACAATAAAGGGCCACTCTAAAATGTGAGTTTTGTCACACAACCCAATGTCACAGATGTCTCAAGTTTTGAGGGAGCGTGTCTGTCTGTATTAAAGCTCTTTTGTGGGGAAAAACAAATTCTGATTGGCTGGGCCTGGCTCCCCAGTGGGTGGGCCTGGCTCCCAAGTGGCTGGGCCTATGCCCTCCCAGGGCCACCCATGGCAGCGCACCTGCCCAGTCATGTGAAATCTGTAGATTAGGGCCTAAAGAATTTATTTAAATTGACTGATTTCCTTCTATGAACTGTAACTCAGTAAAATCTTTGAAATTGTTGCATGTTTGTTTATATTTGTGTTCAGTGTATACAACTGTGACAATCATAGTGTGAGGCTTCTTGATTAAAACATTTTAACGCATTTTCTTCACTATATTTTTCTCCTCCCGTCCAATGCCCCTGTATTGAGGGTCAAATCTTGAGGATTTGGAAATAGTGTGATGTCACTCAGATGTCCACATACTCAGTGAAGGTGATATAACTGTACGATACTAACTTAGCTGTCCGCTACCCTCCATGCATGGTCTCCATGTTCCCTGCTCTGCTCGCTAGAAGAGGCAGTGGTGGGAGAGCCACAGCCAGCGGGCAGCCTATCCATTAGAGACAGGAAGGGGGGGTTCATAAATGTTTCTTCCCTCTCTGGAGCTGAGCTGCGCGTGGACACTGGGAGTGGAAGTGGATCCGAGCGGAGTGAGGAGAGAGGAGCAGTAGGCTGTGTCTCTCCACTGGGACCAGTCTAGAATCTATTTCTACAGTCCGCCTCACCTCAGCCTATCCTTTGTACTCTTCCAGAGTAGGGGAGGAGAGAGGGATGTGTGTGCGTGCGTGTGTGTCTGTGTGCAGCTATAGTCTGGACAGGAAGGAGAGCCGATATATATAGTACCTTACCTCCAATACATATAGTATCTTAGTGCAGGTGCAGAGTGACTGTAGATGGGTCTGGATGTGTTGAGGGAAAATGGCTACACAAGTTGCTGTGTGCATAACTCGTACATTTCATGAGACAATGTACCTGCCACCCTACCTATCAGCCACCTGGGTTGCCATGGTTATATCAGTGGGCCTAACCCCCAGGCTCATGGACCTACCCTAGTTACATTTTACCTTTGACACTGGGGGTTGTCAGGGGTGCTCAGGAGCCCTGTAGACACCTCAGAGGGCATCAGTCTAAGCAGACCCTAATTGCAGACTGACCTGTACAGTGACCACTGACCGGTGCCTTTAAACACAGCAGCATGGGAGGGAGCTGCTTACTAGGAGGAGCTTCGTAGTCAACAGACTCAACGCTACTACTGCCTCACATACATAGTCAGAATGAACAACTGATACTCAGTCAAAAACAACACATATTGTATTACAAGAATGCATGTTTCAATTCATGTACTGAAACAAACAGAGACAAGACACGGTTAACTATACAGTACATGTCATTAGAAAAGCCTTTCTAACTGCGCTGAGACTGAGAGGATATTGTTTTTGACTCCCAGACACACAGTTGTGGATTGTGGTTTCGCCTGAAATAGAGCAGTCCCAGTTATACCTTCTTTCTGGCTTTATTCCCCATTGAGGAATAATTACCCTTTTCACTGTCCCACACGAACCCATCCTCCTCCCACTCGCTCCCTTCAAATATGTCTTGAGCTCTCCCTACTCCCTTCTATCTGCACAACACTCCTTCTTCTCTCAACCCTCTCCTGACCAAGAATTTTCCTCGTCCCTCTGTCCCACTCCCACTCCCACTCACTCTCACCATGCTGCCTCTCCTTTACTCCCCTTCCTCCCCAATACCCCATGACCCATTTCATAGCGTCGCCTGTGCTCTCAGTAACATTCAGTACCATGGGGACTTTGAAACAATCTCTGGAGCTCCTCAGGGATCTACAGTGCATTTGGAAATTATTCAGACCCCTTGACTTTTTCTACAACTTCATTAGGTTCCACCTGTGGTAAATTCAATTGATTTGACATGATTTGGAAAGGCACACACCTGTCTATATAAGGTCCCACAGTTGACAGTGCATGTCAGAGCAAAAACCAAGCCATGAGGTTGAAGGAATAGATGTGCCAGAGACAGAATTGTGTCAAGGCACAGATCTGGGGAAGGGTACCAAAAAATGTCTTCAGCATTGAAGGTCCCCAAGAATAAAGTGGTCTCCATCATTCTTAAATGGGAAAAGTTTGGAACCACCAAGACTCTTCCTAGAGTTGGCCACCCGGTCAAACTGAGCAATCGGGGGAGAAGTGCCAATGGTCACTCTGACAGAACTCCAGAGTTCCTCTGTGGAGATGGGAGAACCTTCCAGAAGGACAACCATCTCTGCAGCACTCCACCAATCAGGACTTAATGTAGAGTGGAACAGACGGAAGTCACCCCGCAGTAAAAGGCACATGACAGCCTGCTTGGAGTTTGCCAAAAGGCACCTAAAGGTCTCTCAGACCATGAGAAACAAGATTCTCTGGTCTGATGAAACCAAGATTGAATTCTTTAGCCTGAATGCCAAGCGTCAGGTGTGGAGAAAACCAGGCACCACTCATCACCTGGCCAATACCATACCTACGGTGAAGCATGGTGGTGGCAACATCATACTGTGGGGATGTTTTTCAGCGGCAGGGACTGGGAGACTAGTCAGGATTGAGGGGAGAATGAACGGAGCAACATACAGAGAGAGCCGTGATGAAAACCTGCTCCTGCACGCTCAGGACCTCAGTCTGGGGAGAAGGTTCACCTTACAACAGGACAACGACCCTAAGCACACAGCCAAGACAAAGCAGGAGAGGCTTCAGGACAGGTCTCTGAATGTCCTTGAGTGGCCCAGACTGACTTGAACCTGATCGAACATCTCTGTAAAAACCTGAAAATAGCTGTGCAGTGATGCTTCCCATCCAACCTGACAGAGCTTGAGAGGATCTGCAGAGAAGAATGGGAGAAACTCCCCAAATTCAGGTGTGCCAAGCTTGTAGCGTCATACCCAAGAAGACTCAAGGCTGTAATCGCTGCCAAAGGTGCTTCAACAAAGTACTGAGTAAAGGGTCTGATTACTTATGTACACGTGATATTTCAGTTTGTATTTGTAATAAATGTCAATATTGGGCATTGATGAGGATTTATAAATTTTTTAAATCAATTTTAGAATAAGGCTGCAATGTAACAAAATCTGGAAAAAGTGAAGGGGTCTGAATACTTTCCGAATGCACTGTATTCTTGGAACTCTCCAAAACCTTCATATCTCTAGAACGGCGTGACTGCTCAATTATCCACTACTGACCAAACTGATAGCTCCCTGGCTCCTAGCCTACACCCAGGAGGGCTGAGGGACGGTTCTCTGGCCCCGGGCCCCAGAGTAGTGCTCCCTCTATGGGGAGACATGTCAGGATAATCTCCCTTCCTGATAGATGGTTTTATCATCTCTAGAGCGTCTGGAATCTGGAAGACACAACACTCTGACTAAATAAGTATTTATGATATGCAACGATAATGTTAAGTACGGCAGATAGTCCATTACATTTGGCTCAGGGACAGTGATGCTGCGCTGTGATTGGTGCAGAATGGTAAGGTCGTGACCTGAACACAGATGATTACAGCAGCATTGTCATTCACCGTGACCTATAACCCCTGACCCAGAGATCATGGTTTCTGATGTTTATTTGTTTACCCCTCCATCCAGAAAGCCATTCATCAAGTCTGTCAAAGGGAGGGTGGCAGTGTGGTTGTGTGTAGCACTGCTTTACTGCTTTGTGAGCCTAGAATGTGTTGTGTGTTGAGTGATTGTTTTTTTGGTCAATATTTAGGTCTGTTTGATTTTAGTGTTACACATGGGTGGTCTATCAGTGTGTGTGTGTGTGCCTGTGTGTGCCTGTGTGTGAGTGTGCATGTGTATCTTCTGGGTGCCTTCAGGGTTTACCGTTATAGTCCAGCAGGGAGAGAAATGTACTGGACTCTATAGTACTCCCCACAGACCACACACACACTCTCCAGTCAATACACGCCATTACCATCTCTCACCAGTCCCGATCCCCAGTGAATCTTCCATACAGTAGGAACAGTATGTGTCAAGCAGCCCAGAAAGGTGGAGAAAGAACATAAGACCAATCCAAAGCCAAAACCATTTATCTTATAGGTAGGGGAGAGTGAGGTAAATTGTGCTATATTTTACATTCAGCATCACTGCGTCAAGGGAAATATAATCTTCTGAGCCATGGGATATGGTAAATTAAGCCGCCTACACATTTTTGTACTGAATTAAACACCACTACCACAACCACTAATTCAACAATTCAAGTGTTGTTATTGTCAAGTGGAAATGTTTAGGAGCAACAACAGCCCAGCCGCGAAGTGGTAGGCCACACAAGCTCACAGGATGGGACCGCCGAGTACTGAAGCACGTAGACGGTAAAAATCATCTGTTGCACTCACTACCAAGTTCCCAAAATCATCTGTTGCACTCACTACCAAGTTCCCAAATCATCTGTTGCACTCACTACCAAGTTCCCAAATCATCTGTTGCACTCACTACCAAGTTCCCAAATCATCTGTTGCACTCACTACCAAGTTCCCAAATCATCTGTTGCACTCACTACCAAGTTCCCAAATCATCTGTTGCACTCACTACCAAGTTCCCAAATCATCTGTTGCACTCACTACCAAGTTCCCAAAATCATCTGTTGCACTCACTACCAAGTTCCCAAAATCATCTGTTGCACTCACTACCAAGTTCCCAAAATCATCTATTGCACTCACTACCAAGTTCCCAAATCATCTGTTGCACTCACTACCAAGTTCCCAAAATCATCTGTTGCACTCACTACCAAGTTCCCAAATCATCTGTTGCACTCACTACCAAGTTCCCAAATCATCTGTTGCACTCACTACCAAGTTCCCAAATCATCTGTTGCACTCACTACCAAGTTCCCAAATCATCTGTTGCACTCACTACCAAGTTCCCAAATCATCTGTTGCACTCACTACCAAGTTCCCAAATCATCTGTTGCACTCACTACCAAGTTCCCAAATCATCTGTTGCACTCACTACCAAGTTCCCAAATCATCTGTTGCACTCACTACCAAGTTCCCAAATCATCTGTTGCACTCACTACCAAGTTCCCAAAATCATCTGTTGCACTCACTACCAAGTTCCCAAATCATCTGTTGCACTCACTACCAAGTTCCCAAATCATCTGTTGCACTCACTACCAAGTTCCCAAATCATCTGTTGCACTCACTACCAAGTTCCCAAAATCATCTGTTGCACTCACTACCAAGTTCCCAAATCATCTGTTGCACTCACTACCAAGTTCCCAAAATCATCTGTTGCACTCACTACCAATTTCCCAAATCATCTGTTGCACTCACTACCAAGTTCCCAAATCATCTGTTGCACTCACTACCAAGTTCCCAAAATCATCTGTTGCACTCACTACCAAGTTCCCAAATCATCTGTTGCACTCACTACCAAGTTCCCAAATCATCTGTTGCACTCACTACCAAGTTCCCAAATCATCTGTTGCACTCACTACCAAGTTCCCAAATCATCTGTTGCACTCACTACCAAGTTCCCAAAATCATCTGTTGCACTCACTACCAAGTTCCCAAAATCATCTGTTGCACTCACTACCAAGTTCCCAAAATCATCTATTGCACTCACTACCAAGTTCCCAAATCATCTGTTGCACTCACTACCAAGTTCCCAAAATCATCTGTTGCACTCACTACCAAGTTCCCAAAATCATCTGTTGCACTCACTACCAAGTTCCCAAAATCATCTGTTGCACTCACTACCAAGTTCCCAAATCATCTGTTGCACTCACTACCAAGTTCCCAAATCATCTGTTGCACTCACTACCAAGTTCCCAAATCATCTGTTGCACTCACTACCAAGTTCCCAAATCATCTGTTGCACTCACTACCAAGTTCCCAAATCATCTGTTGCACTCACTACCAAGTTCCCAAATCATCTGTTGCACTCACTACCAAGTTCCCAAATCATCTGTTGCACTCACTACCAAGTTCCCAAATCATCTGTTGCACTCACTACCAAGTTCCCAAATCATCTGTTGCACTCACTACCAAGTTCCCAAAATCATCTGTTGCACTCACTACCAAGTTCCCAAATCATCTGTTGCACTCACTACCAAGTTCCCAAATCATCTGTTGCACTCACTACCAAGTTCCCAAATCATCTGTTGCACTCACTACCAAGTTCCCAAAATCATCTGTTGCACTCACTACCAAGTTCCCAAATCATCTGTTGCACTCACTACCAAGTTCCCAAAATCATCTGTTGCACTCACTACCAATTTCCCAAATCATCTGTTGCACTCACTACCAAGTTCCCAAATCATCTGTTGCACTCACTACCAAGTTCCCAAATCATCTGTTGCACTCATTACCAAGTTCCAAAATCATCTGTTGCACTCACTACCAATTTCCAAAATCATCTGTTGCACTCACTACCAAGTTCCAAATTCATCTGTTGCACTCACTACCAAGTTCCAAAATCATCTGTTGCACTCACTACCAAGTTCCCAAATCATCTGTTGCACTCACTACCAAGTTCCCAAATTCATCTGTTGCACTCACTACCAAGTTCCAAAATCATCTGTTGCACTCACTACCAAGTTCCCAAATCATCTGTTGCACTCACTACCAAGTTCCAAAATCATATTGTTTAATGAAATGGGTTTCCATTGCCGAGCAGCCGCACACAAGCAGTCACCATCTGGCAGTCCGATGGACGGATCTGGGTTTGGCGGATGCCAGGAGAACACTACCTGCACCAATGCATAGTGTCAACTGTAAAGTTTGGTGTGGGAGAATAACGGTCTGGGGCTGTTTTTCATGGTTCGGGCTAGGCCCCTTAGTTCCAGTGAAGGGAAATCGTAATGCTACATCTTACAATGACATTCTGGAAAGTTCTGTGCTTCCAACTTTGTGGCAACAGTTTCAGTATGACAATGTCCCCGTGCACAAATCGAGGTCCATACAGAAATGGTTTGTCGAGATCAGTGTGGAAGAACTTAACTCAACCTCATCAAACACCTTTGGGATGAATTGTAACGCCGACTGCGAGCCAGGCCTAATCGCCCAACATCAGTGCCTTTGGTCATGTAGTGATTAAGCATCATGAAACCTCTAACAAAATCAATTCATTTGACTTGGTGAAAATCATTTTTTTGGACTTAACTTGCTTACCACTTGTTCCATGTGGTTTCTTCCTTCATAAGGGTGACTCAGTTTATCCTTTTGGCTCAACTTACCCCACTCACCTGAACATGATACCTTTTTTCAACTAAAATCTAATTTGTCTTAAAATTAAGAAATGATCCTGTTTCAACTAAACCAGACCCCTGCCTACAACACAGCAGAGTGCTGGGCCCAGTCCTTAGACTGAGGTAAACTGGATTATTTTATGCCTCTGATGGGCGCTGCCTTAATGCAGCACGTAGCCGCGACCAGTGAGTGTGGCACTGAAAGGGCATATTGTTGGGCCCAGATCAGTTTGAGAGATCAAACCCAACTGGAAACAGATGGCCAGGGGGCTTTCCCTTGCACACAGTCTTGACTGGTTTTGTGGTCCCACTCCATATACACAGTGACATGTTCAAAGGCTATGTGGTCCAGCCTGTCTGTGTTGATCCTGTACCTTGTCTGTACTGATCCTGTACCTTGTCTGTACTGATGCTGTACCTTGTCTGTACTGATCCTGTACCTTGTCCTGTACCTTGTCTGTACTGATCCTGTACCTTGTCTGTACTGATCCTGTACCTTGTCTGTACTGATCCTGTACCTTGTCTGTACTGATGCTGTACCTTGTCTGTACTGATCCTGTACCTTGTCCTGTACCTTGTCTGTACTGATCCTGTACCTTGTCTGTACTGATCCTGTACCTTGTCTGTACTGATCCTGTACCTTGTCTGTACTGATCCTGTACCTTGTCTGTACTGATCCTGTACCTTGTCTGTACTGATCCTGTACCTTGTCCTGTACCTTGTCTGTACTGATCCTGTACCTTGTCCTGTACCTTGTCCTGTACCTTGTCTGTACTGATGCTGTACCTTGTCTGTACTGATCCTGTACCTTGTCCTGTACCTTGTCTGTACTGATGCTGTACCTTGTCTGTACTGATCCTGTACCTTGTCCTGTACCTTGTCCTGTACCTTGCAAACTTCCATCCCTGCAAGGTGCTTAACTCTTCTAACTTAGTTTTGGAGACCAAACCAAGTTCTAAATGAATTGGATTGGTGGAATATATGTTCTTTTGGAGCTGGAACTCTGGTTCCTATCCCTCTTCATCCCTTAGCTGTGGGGAATTGAAGGGTAGAGTTTTGCTCTCCAACTCCCCCCCCTCTCTCTCTCTGAATGGATGGGTCAAAGTGTGAACAGATAAACAAGTCTGTGCTGATTACAGCTAATCTGAGATTTCCTCTTGCTTATCAGTCTCTGCACCGAGGCCACATCTAAACACTGGGACAACCTCTTCCAGATGACTATCTGCCCCTCCCTCCCTCCCTCCCTCCCTCCCTCCCTCCCTCCCTCCCTCCCTCCCTCCCTCCCTCCCTCCCTCCCTCCCTCCCTCCCTCCCTCCCAAGAATATTGTCAAATCTGTATACTTGGAATTTGATTTAGCTTTTCCAGTATTAGTAGCCATATTGTAAGTTCAACATTTGCAAAACACCTAGTTTTACTAACTTCACAACTCTCCATATTCTTGCAATTTTTGTCCAAAATGAAAATGCTTGCTGTCGCACAAGGTTAGCAGCAAAATTGTGCATACTCCCATAAAGCCCAGTTCATTGGCTATCTAGCTAGCTTTGTTAAATCCCGATTGGTGCTTATTTGACAAAGTTACAGTCAATCAAGTGAATACCTCCTGTGTCATCGGTGCACCTTGAAGGCGTCGCTTTCTGACTAAATTTGGTGTCCTGTGGGATATACGACACTCCTAATGATATAGTGAAGTCTGGATACGTTCTAGGATCTCGGAGGAATAAATATGAATGTAATTTGACTGGTTGAAACAACATTTAGCGTTAGATTTACAGATTCCTTTCTCTGCAAATTGAACGAGTGGAAATACAAAATGAATCGTGCATGCTATATGGACCTTTTTAGAATATGAACAATTATTTTATCTAAACAAAACGACACTTCATGTTATCTCTGGCACCCTTGAAATGATAAATCAGAGCAAGATTTCAGAATGTAAGTACACATTTCACCTTCAGAGGTGAATTTATCAAACCTTATCAGTTGAAGTTGGACGTTTACATACACTTAGGTTGGAGTCATTAAAACTCGTTTTTCAACCATCCCTCAAATGTCTTGTTAACAAACTATAGTTTTGGCAAGTCGGTTAGGACATCTATTTTGTGCATGACAAGTAATTTTTTCAACAATTGTTTAAAGACAGATTATTTCACTTATAACTCACTGTATCACAATTCCAGTGGTTCAGAAGTTTACATACACTAAATTGACTGTGCCTTTAATTAAACAGCTTGGAAAATTCCAGAAAATTATGTCATTGCTTTAGAAGCTTCTGATAGGCAAATTTACATAATATGAGTCAATTGGAGGAGTACCTGTGGATGTATTTCAAGGCCTACCTTCAAAATCAGTGCTGTCTCCTAGAGATGAATGTACTTTGGTGTGAAAAGTGCAAATCAATCCCAGAACAACAGCAAAGGACCTTGTGAATATGCTGGAGGAAACAGGTACAAAAGTATCTATATCCACGGTAAAACGAGTCCTATATTGACATAATCTGAAAGGCAGCTCAGCAAGGATGAAGCCACTGCTCAAAAACCACCATAAAAAAAAGCCAGACTACGGTTTGCAAGTGCACATGGGGACTAAGATTGTACTTTTTGGAGAAATGTCCTCTGGTCTGATGAAACAAAAATAGAACTGTTTGACCATAATGACCATTGTTAGGTTTGGAGGAAAAAGGGGGATTCTTGCAAACCGAAGAACACCATCCCAACCGTGAAGCACGGGGGTGGCAGCATCATGTTGTGGGGGCTTTGCTGAGGAGGGACTGGTGCACTTCACAAAATAGATGGCATCATGAGGGAGGAAAATTATGTGGATATATTGAAGCAACATCTCAAGACATCAACTTAAAGCTTTGGTCGCAAATGGGTCTTTCAAACGGACAATGACCCCAAGCATACATCCAAAGTTGTGGAAAAATGGCTTAAGGACAACAAAGTCAAGTTATTGGAGTGGCAATCACAAAGCACTGACCTCAATCCCATTGAACATTTGTGGGCAGAACTGAAAAAATGTGTGCGCGCAAGGAGGCCTTCAAACCTGACTCAGTTACACCAGCTCTGTCAGGAGAAATGGGCCAAAATTCACTCAACTTATTTTGGGAAGCTTGTGGAAGGCTACCCGAAACGTTTGACCCAAGTTAAACAATTTAAAGGCAATGCTACCAAATACTAATTGAGAGTATGTACACTTCTGACCCACTGAGAATGTGATGAAAAAAATAAAAGCTGAAAGAAATAATTATCTCTACTATTATTCTGACATTTCACATTCTTAAAATAAAGTGGTGATCCTAACTGACCTAAAACAGGGAATTTTTACTAGGATTAAATGTCAGGAATTATGAAAAACTGAGTTTAAATGTATCTGGCTAAGGTGTATAACTTCCGACTTCAACTGTATATGTACCGACATTTGTTTCTCTAAAATCTGTGATCATGACACAAGGCACTACATGATTTACACCAGTTGACGGGACGCATTTCACTAATTAACAGGTGTGCCTGGTTAAAAGTTAATTTGTGTAAATTCTTTCCTTCACGCATTTGAGCCAATCAATTGTGTTGTGACAAGGTAGGTGTGGTATACAAGAGATATCCCTATTTGGTAAAAGACCAAGTCCATACTATGGCAAGAACAGCTCAAATAAGCAAAGAGAAACAACAGTCCATCACAACCGCCAATTCCCCATTGAGCCAGGCATGCTTGCCTGCCCCACCGTCTCCTCTCGGTCTTGATGCTGCGGGTAGGGGTGAACCTGCAGTAGGTCCACTGACAGATGTGTCTGCCGTTGATGATCCAGCCTGTCAACCAAAGCTAGCAAAGTTCCCTTCAAGTATGATAAATGGCAAATCATGCTGCTTCTCTTCAAGGTGGTATGACCAGTTCGTGTGGATTGAGTATAGTAAAGCAAAAGATGCAATTTATTGTACGTTTTGTAGGCATTTTTCTGGGGCAAATGTCAAATTCAGACATTTGGAAACTGACAAGAAATGCTTGCTGCAAACACGAGAATAGCAAATTACATGCTAGTGCCCTTGAAAAATGTGAATCCTAAAAGGCGAAACCATGGGCCTAGAATTCGTGGGACTGTGTTGAACCAAATACATGCCGATGCAAACATGGATTTTATAGAAGGAAACCGTGCACATGTTAAAGTGGTCATAGATATTGTTCAATTGTGTGCAAAGCAGGATGATGAAGTTCATTCTGCGCCTTCCACATAGTTCAAAATCAGGGTCTGTGTGTAAAGTGCTGTTATTGCTAGATGTCATTTTAGAGGTTCTTGCAGAGTTTCCAGAGGCTTGTGGACAAACCACATTAGAAGCCGATGCCCTCTTACAACAAATCCAGAACAAGAAGTTTTTTTTCCTGTTAGTCACATTTAGTAAATTGTTTGACACTAGTGATTTTGCTACGAAGGGATTACAAAGCTCTACATTATCTGTGACGGACTGTATTGGTTTAATTGAAACCTCAAAAGCAGCTTTTCTAAATTCAGAGCTAACTCAGGGGGAGACCAGGATAAAGTTTTCAAGCTAACTGAAGAGATGAGGATTAAGCATGATATTAGTCATTGGGGTGTGAGCGCATTACGGCAGCGAAAACTGCCTGTAAAATTGTCTGACAGTGTAGTCACAACTTCATTAGGGAAAACATCCAGCATCAAGAGTGACGGTAACCTGAGCCAACTTTGGAAAGATATTCTAGACAGACAGATTACTGAGTTGAACTCAAGATTTCAAGAAGACACATGTGGGATCATGCGAGCGGCAGCCTCCTTTTCCAAAGAATCCCAAACCTGCGGCCTTAAAGAGCAGCTGAAGACCACATGCGATCATTATGCAATGTCTATTGAGGTTACTGAATTCACTGTTTTTATTCAGCAGTTGAGTCGCAAAATGAACATGGGAAAGCGTGACTTTTCCTCCATAATGAGTGTACTTGACAGCTGCCCTGATGATATTTTAACTCTGTTGAGGATCATTGTCACACTTCCAATGACATCATGCAGTGTGGAGAGACTTTTCTCAACAACAACTAGGATGACAAATCGTCTTGGCACATCAAAGACAAGCGCCATGCTAAACCACTTCAGCCGGGCGCTTACTGTCTTTTGAGTGTGAACTGACACATACATTGGATTATGATGAAATCATCACCATATTCAACTCAAAGCCTCGCCGTCTGTGCCTTGTGATGTAGGTCAGGCCTTATGATACGTCTACTAAAGGTAAGGTTCCTTTTTATAGTACTACTGCCTGCCGTGGTATAAATGGTAACATCAACTATAGACTTGTTTTCCCATCGAGATTAAAGTGAGCATGAAGATACATTTTATGTTGTTGGCAAGTTGGCAACTGGTCTAAAAATACTGTCTTATTTTAATATGCCGGGATTGGTAATTATTTGTATATGTAACGAGGTTGTATTATAATACAAACAATTGTATTACGAAGTAACATACCGTGCACATCGCAAAAAAATGTAATAGATAAGTCGAAAAAATACCTATCCAAATTATTCGAGGCCTATCCCCCCCTGAAAATTCTGTCTACTCCCCTGGTCACAACACAACTGATTGGCTCAAACGCATTAAGAAGGAAAGAAATTCCACAAATTAACATTTAATAAGGCAGACCTGTAAGTTGAAATGCATTCCAGGTGACTACCTCATGAAGCTGGTTGAGAGAATGCCAAGAGTGTACAAAGCTGTCAAAGGGTGGCTACTTTGAAGAATCTCAAACCTAAAATCTATTTTGATTTGTTTGACACTTTTTTGGTTACTAAATGATTCCATAGTTTTGATGTCTTATTATTATATAATGTAGAAAATAGTAAAAATAAAGAAAAGCCTTGAATGAGTAGGTGTCCAAACTTTTGACTGGTACTGCATTTTTATTATTATTACATTTCTTTGTTTCAGGTCAACATCATCAGCAAATTAAAAATGCACTTGAGTACAGTAGGTGTGTCCAAACGTTTGACTGGTACTGTATATATACAGTATATCACAAAAGTGAGTACACCCCTCACATTTTTGTAAATATTTGAGTATATATTTTCATGTGACAACACTGAAGAAATTACACTTTGCTACAATGTAAAGTAGTGAGTGTACAGCTTGTATAACAGTGTAAATTTGCTGTCCCTTCAAAATAACTCAACACACAGCCATTAATGTCTAAGCCGCTGGCAACAAAAGTGAGTACACCCCGAAGTGAAAATCTCCAAATTGGGCCCAATTAGCCATTTTCCCTCCCTGGTGTCATGTGACTCGTTAGTGTTACAAGGTCTCAGGAGTGAATGGGGAGCAGGTGTGTTAAATTTGGTGTCATCGCTCTCACACTCCTCATGGCGAAGAAATCTCTGAGGATCTGAAAAAATTATTGTTGCTCTACATAAAGATGGCCTGGGCTATAAGAAGATTGCCAAGACCCTGAAACTGAGCTGCAGCACGGTGGCCAAGACCATACAGCGGTTTAACTGGACAGGTTCCACTCAGAACAGGCCTCGAGATGGTCGACCAAAGAAGTTGAGTGCACAAGCTCAGCATCATATCCAGAGGTTGTCTTTGGGAAATAGACGTATGAGTGCTGCCAGCATTGCTGCGGAGGTTGAAGGGGTGGGGGGTCAGCCTGTCAGTGCTCAGACCATACGCCGTACACTGCATCAAATTGGTCTGCATGGCTGTTGTCCCAGAAGGAAGCCTCTTCTAAAGATGATGCACAAGAAAGCCCGCAAACAGTATGCTGAAGACAAGCAGACTAAGGACATGGATTACTGGAACCATGTCCTGTGGTCTGATGAGATAAACCTATTTGGTTCAGATGGTGTCAAGTGTGTGTGGCAGCAACCAGGTGAGGAGTACAAAGACAAGTGTGTCTTGCCTACAGTCAAGCATGGTGGTGGAAGTGTCATGGTCTGGAGCTGCATGAGTGCTGCCTGCAGTTCATTGAGGGAACCATGAATGCCAACATGTACTGTGACATACTGAAGCAGAGCATGATCCCCTCCCTTTGGAGACTGGGCCGCAGGGCAGTATTCCAACATGATAACGACCCCAAACACACCTCCAAGACGACCACTGCCTTGCTAAAGAAGCTGAGGGTAAAGGTGATGGACTGGCCAAGCATGTCTCCAGACCTAAACCCTATTGAGCATCTGTGGAGCATCCTCAAACAGAAGGTGGAGGAGTGCAAGGTCTCTAACACCCACCAGCCCCGTGATGTCGTCATGGAGGAGTGGACGAGGACTCCAGTGGCAACCTGTGAAGCTCTGGTGAACTCCAGGGTTAAGGCAGAGCTGGAAAATGATGGTGGCCACAAAAAAATATTGACACTTTGGGCCCAATTTGGACATTTTCACTTAGAGGTGTACGCACTTTTGTTGCCAGCGGTTTAGACATTAATGGCTGTGTGTTGAGTTATTTTGAGGGGACAGCAAATTTACACTGTTATATTACTGTAGACTCACTACTTTACATTGTAGCAAAGTATCATTTCTTCAGTGTTGTTACATGAAAAGCTATACTCAAATATTTACATAAATGTGAGGGGTGTACTCACTTTTGTGATATACTGTGTGTGTGTGTGTATATATATTTGTCCATTAAAATAACATCAAATTGATCAGAAATGCATTCAACAGTGAAGAGGTGACTCTGGGATGCTGGCATTCTAGGCAGAGTTGCAAAGAAAAAGCCATATCTCAGACTGGCCAATAAAAAGGAAAGATTAAGTTGGGCAAAAGAACACAAGACACTGGACAGAGGAACTCTGCCTAGAAGGCCAGAATCCTGGAATTGCCTCTTCACTGTTGACGTTGAGACTGGTGTTTTGCGGGTACTATTTAATGAAGATGCCAGTTGAGGACTTGTGAGGTGTCTGTTTCTCAAACTAGACACTCTAATCTACTTGTCCTCTTCCTCAGTTGTGCACCGGGGCCTCCCACTCCTCTCTCAATTCTGGTTAGAGACAGTTTGCACTGTGGTACAGGGAGTAGTACACAGCGTTGTACGAGATCTTCAGTTTCTTGGCAATTTCTCGCATGGATTAGCCTTCATTTTTCAGAAAATAATAGATTGACAAGTTTCAGAAGAAACTTCTTTGTTTCTGGCCATTTTGAGCCTGTTATCGAATTCACAAATGCTGATGCTCCAGATACTCAACTAGTCTAAAGAAGGCCAGTTTCATTGCTTCTTCAATCAGCAAAACAGTTTTCAGCTGTGCTAACATAATTGCAAAAGGGTTTTCTAATGAGCAATTAGCCTTTTAAAATTATAAATGTGCTTTTCTTTCAACAACAAGAACATTTCTAAGTGACCACAAACTTTTGAACGGAAGTGAATATATATATATATACAGTGCCTTGCGAAAGTATTCGGCCCCCTTGAACTTTGCAACCTTTTGCCATATTTCAGGCTTCAAACATAAAGATATTAAACTGTATTTTTTTTGTGAAGAATCAACAACAAGTGGGACACAATCATGAAGTGGAACGACATTTATTGGATATTTCTAACTTTTTTAACAAATCAAAAACTGAAAAATTGGGCATGCAAAATTATTCAGCCCCTTTACTTTCAGTGCAGAAAACTCTCTCCAGAAGTTCAGTGAGGATCTCTGAATGATCCAATGTTGACCTAAATGACTAATGATGATAAATACAATCCACCTGTGTGTAATCAAGTCTCCGTATAAATGCACCTGCACTGTGATAGTCTCAGAGGTCCGTTAAAAGCGCAGAGAGCATCATGAAGAACAAGGAACACACCAGGCAGGTCTGAGATACTGTTGTGAAGAAGTTTAAAGCCGGATTTGGATATAAAAATATTTCCCAAGCTTTAAACATCCCAAGGAGCACTGTGCAAGCGATAATATTGAAATGGAAGGAGTATCAGACCACTGCAAATCTACCAAGACCTGGCCGTCCCTCTAAACTTTCAGCTCATACAAGGAGAAGACTGATCAGAGATGCAGCCAAGAGGCCCATGATCACTCTGGATGAACTGCAGAGATCTACAGCTGAGGTGGGAGACTCTGTCCATAGGACAACACTCAGTCGTATATTGCACAAATCTGGCCTTTATGGAAGAGTGGCAAGAAGAAAGCCATTTCTTAAAGATATCCATAAAAAGTGTTGTTTAAAGTTTGCCACAAGCCACCTGGGAGACACACCAAACATGTGGAAGAAGGTGCTCTGGTCAGATGAAACCAAAATTGAACTTTTTGGCAACAATGCAAAACGTTATGTTTGGCGTAAAAGCAACACAGCTCATCACCCTGAACACACCATACCCACTGTCAAACATGGTGGTGGCAGCATCATGGTTTGGGCCTGCTTTTCTTCAGCAGGGACAGGGAAGATGGTTAAAATTGATGGGAAGATGGATGGAGCCAAATACAGGACCATTCTGGAAGAAAACCTGATGGAGTCTGCAAAAGACCTGAGACTGGGACGGAGATTTGTCTTCCAACAAGACAATGATCCAAAACATAAAGCAAAATCTACAATGGAATGGTTCAAAAATAAACATATCCAAGTGTTAGAATGGCCAAGTCGAAGTCCAGACCTGAATCCAATCGAGAATCTGTGGAAAGAACTGAAAACTGCTGTTCACAAATGCTCTTCATCCAACCTCACTGAGCTCGAGCTGTTTTGCAAGGAGGAATGGGAAAAAATGTCAGTCTCTCGATGTGCAAAACTGATAGAGACATACCCCAAGCGACTTACAGCTGTAATCGCAGCAAAAGGTGGCGCTACAAAGTATTAACTTAAGGGGGCTGAATAATTTTGCACGCCCAATTTTTCAGTTTTTGATTTGTTAAAAAAGTTTGAAATATCAAATAAATGTTGTTCCACTTCATGATTGTGTCCCACTTGTTGTTGATTCTTCACAAAAAAATACAGTTTTATATCTTTATGTTTGAAGCCTGAAATGTGGCAAAAGGTCGCAAAGTTCAAGGGGGCCGAATACTTTCGCAAGGCACTGTATATCTTACTTTATTTCCACAATTGACAAATAATATGCGTAGTAATGTAAGCACTTCCTACGAAGGATTGTTACTTATAACAAGGGCTGGCAGTACAAAATCTACATTTTTGCCAAACAATTATTATTGATTTTACATTACAGCTTGTGATTCCATCCTATACTGTCCCTAACATCAATACCCCACAGCAACAGATGTGGGATATATACAAGCACTCAACCAAAATTACAGTGCACATAAAAATGTGGCCCTGCATAAATGTTTATGCTGCTGCTGAAGTGTTGAATGGCAGCCACTGTGAGGGATTGTGAAGAGCATGAACGGAGAGGGGCAACTATCAATCTCTCTCTCTCCCCCTCCTCACCTGGCCATCCACTCCACATGGTACCTATCTATCTAAACACAGGGTATAGCCCCTATGTAACGTTATTCCCACCCTCGGAAAACCCTCAACGATATACTGTGTCCAATCCAATTATGCCCTCCGAGGCCAACGCCTCAATACTGCTCCTTTCGAAAAGTAAGTGCTGCTGAACAATGTTTATTGCACTGGGTTAGGAGAGAGGAGGAGAGGAGGAGAGGAGGAAGTATAAGTAAGTGTGCTATTTCTCAGGGTTCCAGTCCTCACAGTCACACAAACAAACAGAAAAGTGGGAGCTGTTGTGTGTGTGATGATGATGATGAAGAACCCCTGTGTCTCCAGCCGTCCCTTACAGCCTTCACTCTTATAAAGGTTAGCCTAGCGCTAATGAACCACACAGGGACATCAGCCATATTCTCCTGTAGTTTAAGCCTGTTCTGACCCTGGTGTGTGGGGTGAGAGACACCTGGCAGGCGCCCATTAAAGGTGCTTAGTGTATAAATACGGGGGTGTAGTGAGGGGCCTAGCATCTCCTCTGATCCACCTCTGTACACTGTACTCTCCTGATGGAGGCCAGGTGCTCCTGTAATCCTGTTTTAATTCTAGACAAATATCAATCCCAGCCTGGAGTTAAACACTCTTCCTACCTACAAGGACTCTTTAACATCCATAGATGTGTAGAATCATGTTGGGAAGGTAAGTGTAAGTGAGGGGGACACAGGGATACATATTTCCATAGGGTCATTATGGAGTGATATAGGGAGGGGTGGTAGTCAATGGGTGATGGGTGAAACCCACTAACTCTGCTCCTATAGGTCATGGGGATGCCAACTACCTCAGGTCCTGACTCCTATCCACAACCACACTTACCCCCTCCAGATGTCACCCTTCTACTCCCCTCTTTCCCCATTAACCATTAACCATCAACCACAGAACCATCTGCCAGCTCATCAGTTGAAAGGCTCTCTGGATGGATACCTATCCCAACACAGAACCACACACCTCCCCCTAAAGCCCTCTCTGTGCCTGCTTTTGTGGTTTTCATTAAAAAAATATTCCTAACAGAATCTTTCCACCCCTGCCTACCCGCCAAATCCAAGCAAACAGTGTGTGCTCTTGCATGTGAGTTTGTTTCTTACAGAGCGTCTGCACCGAGCCTTGCAAGACACACACACAGACAGTGAGTGGTGCCTGTGGTGTCTAGTGTGTGTGTGTGTGTGTGTGTGTGTGTGTGTGTGTGTGTGTGTGTGTGTGTGTGTGTGTGTGTGTGTGTGTGTGTGTGTGTGTGTGTGTGTGTGTGTGTGTGTGTGTGTGTGTGCGTGATGATGATGAAGAACCCCTGTGTCTCCAGCCGTCCCTTACAGCCTTCACTCTTATAAAGTTTAGCCTAGCGCTAATGAACCACACAGGGACATCAGCCATATTCTCCTGTAGTTTAAGCCTGTTCTGACCCTGGTGTGTGGGGTGAGAGACCCCTGGCAGGCACCCATTAAAGGTGCTTAGTGTATAAATATGGGGGTGTAATGAGGGGCCTAGCATCTCCTCTGATCCACCTCTGTACACTGTACTCTCCTGATGGAGGCCAGGTGCTCCCGTAATCCTGTTTTAATTCTAGACAAATATCAATCCCAGCCTGGAGTTAAACACTCTTCCTACCTACAAGGACTCTTTAGCATCCATAGATGTGTAGAATCATGTTGGGAAGGTAAGGGTAAGTGAGGGGGATACAGGGATACATATTTCCATAGGGTCATTATGGAGTGATATAGGGAGGGGGGGTAGTCAATGGGTGATGGGTGAAACCCACTAACTCTGCTCCTATAGGTCATGGGGATGCCAACTACCTCAGGTCCTGACTCCTATCCACAACCACACTTACCCCCTCCAGATGTCACCCTCCTACTCCCCTCTTTCCCCATTAACCATCAACCACAGAACCATCTGCCAGCTCATCAGTTGAAAGGCTCTCTGGATGGATACCTATCCCAACACAGAACCACACACCTCCCCCTAAAGCCCTCTCTGTGCCTTCTTTTTTAGTTTTTATTTTAAAAATATTCCTGACAGATCTTTCCACCCCTGCCTACCCGCCAAATCCAAGCAAACAGTGTGTAGTCTTGCATGTGTGTTTGTTTCTTGCAGAGCGCCTGCACCGAGCCTTGCAAGACACACACGCAAACAATGGGTGGCGCCTGTGGTGTCTGGCATGTGTGCGTGCATGTGTGTGTGTGCGAGTGTGTGTGTGTGTGAGAGTGGGTCTGTGTGTCTTGCAAAACAGGGGTTTTTCTACAATTTGAAATCCTTGGACAAGCCAAACAGTGTAAAGCAAAATAACACAGCATTAGCCATGGCAAAGTGCTTAGAATAGCAGAACATTTGCTTTAAAATGGCAACATTGTCTCTCAGCACCATGGCAGAATATGTAGAATAGCAGTAAATTAGTTTTAAAACTGCAAAGATTTGTCTCAGCTCCTCTAAAATTGTCTCTAAAATTCAATTCCTAACCCTATCAGCCCCTTTTTGGCCCAGAAAAAAAACCTGCACACACACAGTTCAGCACCAGGCTAATTTCCCATTTCCAAGTGGTGCCTAGACCTAACCCTCCTGTGTGACCAAAACGGTCTAGTCCCAGCTCCTCTCCACCTCTATCCAAACAATGTGTACAGACATACACATATTGTATGTACATCCTGAATCAAAACTTAATCACACAGATAAAAACACAAATATTGAGATATACACAAAAATGCCAAATGTAACTCACAGGACAAATATACTCACAGGACATACTCACAGGACAAGATCAATCAAATGTAGTGGATACCACTTTGAATATCAATGAACATGACCTCTTAACCTTTTTGGGATAGGGGGCAGCGGTTTCACTTTTTCACTTACTCTGTCCCAGATGCTAATATATGCATATTATTATTAGTATTGGATAGAAAACACTCTGAAGTTTCTAAAACTGTTTGAATGATGTCTGTGAGTATAACAGACTCATATGGCAGGCGAAAACATGAGAAAAATCCAACCAGGAAGTGGGACATCTGAAGTTTGTAGTTTTTCAAAGCATGGCCTACCGAATACACATTGAGATATGGATGAGGTTGCACTTCCTAGGGCTTCCACTAGATGTAAACCGTCTTTAGAAACTGGTTTGATTCTACTATAAAGGTGGGGCTCCTGAGACCTGTTTGAGTCAGTGGTCTGGCAGAGAGCCTTGGTCTCATGACGCGCGCTTCTGACAAAGTTACTTCTCGTTCCAGAGCTTTTCTGAAGACAAAGGAATTCTCCGGTTGGAACATTATTGATGTTTTATGTTAAAAACCTACTAAAGATTGATTCCATACATCGTTTGACATGTTTCTAAAGGACTGTAACGGAACTTTTCAAATTTTTGTCTGGATGAAGTGCCTGCGCCTCATGAAGATGGATTACTGGGCTGAACACATTAACAACAAGTGGCTATGTGGACATAATTGATGGAACTTTATGGAGCAAATCAGTCATTTATTGATGAACTGGGATTCCTGGGAGTGCCTTCTGATGAAGATCATCAAAGGTAAGTGAATATTTAGGGTGTTGTTTCTAACTTTGTTGATTCCAAAATGGCGGATATTCCTCTGGCTGTTTTGGGTTCTGAGCTCCGTTATCAGTTTATGCTTTTTCCGTAAAGTTTTTTTGAAATCTGACACAGTGGTTGCATTAAGGAGAAGTCTATCTTTAATTCTGTGAAAAACACTTGTATCTTTTATCAATGTTTATTATGAGTATTTCTGCAAAATCACCAGATGTTTTGGAATCAAAACAATCCTGCACGTACGGTGCCAATGTAAACTGAGATTTTTGGATATAAATATGCACATTATCAAACAAAACATACATGTATTGTGTAACATGATATCCTGTGAGTGTCATCTGATGAAGATCATCAAACGGATTAATTTTATCTATATTTCTGCTTTTTGTGCTCCTATCTTTGCCTGGAAAATGGCTGTGTGTTTTTTTGACTTGGCTATGACCTAACATAATCATATGTTGTGCTTTATCTGTAAAGCATTTTTGAAATCTGACACGATGGGTAGATTAACAAGATGTTTATCTTTCATTTGCTGTATTGGACTTGTTAATGTGTGAAACTTACATATTTCAAAAAAATATGTTTGAATTTCGCGCACTGCGAACGGACAAATTACTCATAAAAACTCATAACTGTGTCTTCTGTGACACCCACTTGAGGTTCAAGCAATCCCTTAGCACATAAGCATTCATTAGCCTACAGCATCAGCCACATTGACAGAGGCAGCCCTGTACGGAGCTGGAGCCAACCTTGGCCTGGCCAACACGCCAGCCTTTCCCACAGCCACAAACCAAACTCCTCCCAACCCTGGGCCCAGACTCCCCAGGGAAACACAGATTAGCCCTGGCCAAAGACCACTAATCCCATCACATACTTCCACACACATACCTCAACCCCACCCCACCTCACCCCAACATCAGCCCCAGCCTAGTCCAAGCCTCAGCCAAGACCCCTCTCCTTATCTGCCCTGACTGGCTGGCTACCTACATACAGGCCAGTGGAAGCTCCTCAGAGGAGGAAGGGGGGAACATCCTCCTCAGTGAATTTCAAGAAAATTCAAATATCCTTTTTAGATAAAACTATTCTAAATATAAATCACCTGTCACCAAATAAATTGATTAAAACACACTATTTTGCAATGAAGGTCTACAGTTGTCACGCCCTGTCAGGGCTAGGGGGGTATCTAGGTTTTATATTTCTATGTTGGTGTGTGTGTATGGTTCCCAATTGGAGGCAGCTGATTTTCGTTACCTCTAATTGGGGATCATACTTAGTGTGTCCTTTTCCCACCTAGCAGGTGGGATATTGTTTTGTGTGTTGTGCCTATGTGAACTACATATTTCACAATTGTTATATCTTAGTTGTTTTTGGAAGTTTCACTATCATTAAAATGTGGAACTCTACTCACGCTGCTCCTTGGTCCAATTATTCATACGACGTCGTGACAGAATATCTCACCATAGCAGGACCAAGCAGCGTGCCCAGGAAGTGAAGGAGAGTTGGTCATGGGAAGAGATACTAGGTGGATACGAGACCCTTCCTTGGCGGGAGTCGCCGAGGAGTAAAGGAGGACAGCGACGACGCCGGGGTCCACGGCCTAAATCAGCCCAAGGGCAACCCCAAGGTTTTTCTTGGGGGGGGGGACACAAGGGGTGGTCGGCCGAGCCCGAGGAGAGAGCCAGTAACAGTCTGGGAGTCGATGAAGCAGTATGAGCAGGGATATCGGAGAGAGATGTTGGCTAGGAGTATGCTGCAGCGCAGTCATTTTGAGGAGCGTGTCATCAGTCCGGTGCAACCTGTGCCGGCTCCACGCACCAGGCCTCCAGTGAGCCTTCCTAGCCCGGTACGTCCTGTGCCGGTTCCCCGCACTCGCCCTGAAGAGCGTGTCATCAGTCCGGTGCAACCTTTGCCGGCTCCACGCACCTCCCCAGCCCCAGCACTCGTCCACCAGTGTGTGTGTACAGTCCGGAGTCTTCAGCGACGGTCTACAGCCCGAAACCTCCAGCGATGGTTCACAGTCCAGAGCTTCCAATGACGGTTCACAGTTCAGAGCTTCCAGTGACGGTTCACAGTCCAGAGCTTCCAGCGACGGTTCACAGTCCAGAGCTTCCAGCGACGGTTCACAGTCCAGAGCTTCCAGCGACGGTTCACAGTTCAGAGCTTCCAGCGATGGTTCACAATCCAGAGCTTCCAGCGACGGTTCACAGTCCAGAGCTTCCAGCGACGGTTCACAGTCCAGAGCTTCCAGCGATGGTTCACAGTCCAGAGCTTCCAGCGACGGTTCACAGTCCAGAGCTTCCAGCGACGGTTTACAGTTCATAGCTTCCAGCGACGGTTCACAGTTTAGAGCCTCCAATGACGGTCCACGGCCCGGAGCTTCCACTGCGCCGATGCCCAGTCCAGGCACAGTGTCCAGTCCCGCTCCATATCTAGAGCCTTCCTCTGCGCCGGTGCCCAGTCCGGGTACGGCGTCCATCCCGGCTCCATGGCTGGATCTGCGGTCTGAGCGGGTGCTGCGTCCCACACCGGAGCTGCCACCGACGCTAGTTGCCAACCCTAACCCTCCCCATCTAGTTTCAGGTTTCGTGGTCGGAAACCACACCTTTGGGGGGGTACTGTCATGCCCTGACCATAGAGAGCCCTCTGGGTTCTCTATGGTGTAATAGGTAAGGGCGTGACTAGGGGGGTTATTGTTTTGTGTGAGTGGCTATGTGTGCTACGTATTTCACGATCATTATATCTTTGTTGTTTTTGGAAGTTTCACTATCATTAAAATGTGGTCCAATTGTGGTCCAATTATTCACACGGTCATATGTGGCTCAGTCGGTAGAGCATGGCGCTTGCAACGCCAAGCGTCGTGGGTTCGATTCCCGCTAGGGCCACCCATGTGTAAAAGTAGTGGCCCCAGCCGACTTGTAAGTCGCTTTGGACAAAAGCGTCTGCTAAATGGGATATATATTCAGACGGTCGTGACAACAGTAGCCTCAACAGCACTCTGTAGGGTAGCAACATGGTGTTGCAGCTAGCTTCTGTCCTCCGCTGGGTACATAGACTTCAATACAAAACCTTGGAGGCTCATGGTTCTCACCCCCTTCCATGGACTAACACAGTTATTAATACAACTTCCAGAGGACCTCCTCCAACCTATCAGAGCTCTTGCAGCATGAGGTGACATGTTGTCCACCCAATCAAAGGATCAGAGAATGAATCTAGTACTGAAATCATAAGCTACAGCCAGCTAGCACTTCAGTGCATAAAACGTGGTGAGTAATTGACTCAGAGTGAAAGACAATAGTTGAACAGTTTGGAACAAATTAATTTCTTCCAAAATGAAGGAGAGGGCAAGAGAGAGATCATATTTTTTCACTTTCAGTTTCACTTACTTAGCTAGCAAATGCAGCTAGCTAGTTTAGCCTACTCAAACAACCTGCTCAAACAGAGGGATGCCATGTTAGCTAGCTGGCTATGACTATCCAACACAACACTGGAACTCTTCAAAGTCAAGGTACGCTTTTGGTTTTACTAATATATTGCCACTGGGACCCGCCGGTGTAACTGCTGAACTGTTTACACTGTAACGCTACTTCATGATTGTAGCGGGTTTACTAACGCGCTAGTTCTATTAGCTATGTTGACTATCATGTTACCTAAGCTAATATGCTGAAAACGATGTAGGTATTGTGTAGCAGTTATGATATGGTTTGGCTCGGAAGGTTTTTTTTTCCTGGTCACGTACAGCTGATGGTAAGGGTAAGAGGAGGAGATGCGAGAAGGAATACAACGTTGCTGCTATGAAAGTGAACTGTGTTTACACCGTCTGACACGTGTCTCATTCCGCAGATTCTGCTGAAAAATGGGGTCCTGGGATTTAAAAAAATATAAATACAATAGAAATATAGGACAAAACACACATCACAACAAGAGAGACAACACAACACTACATAAAGAGAGACCTATAAGACAACAACATAGCAAGGCAACAACACATGACAACACAGCATGGTAGCAACACAACATGGTAGCAGCACAAAACATGGTACAAACGTTATTGGGCACAGTCAACAGCCCAAAGGTCAAGAAGGTAGAGACAACAGTACACAAAGCAGGCACAACTGTCAGTAACTGTCATGCCTTGATCTGTTTCACATGTCCTTGTGATTGTCTCCACCCCCTCCAGGTGTCGCTGATTTTCCCCAGTGTATTTACCCTGTTTCCTGTCTCTCTGTGCCAGTTTGTCAACCAGCATTTTTCCCAGTTCTCCTGCTTTTTGTGTTCTCCTTTTTTTGTCCTCCAGATTTTGATCCTTGCCTGTTTCTGGACTTTGTACCCAGCTGCCTGTCTTGACCACAAGCCTGTCTGCCACTCTGTACCTCCTGGACTCTGATCTGGTTTTGACCTTTTTGCCTGTCCACAACCATTCTCTTGCCTACCCAGTGGGTCTTGCGACAGGTATACAGAGATTGCCAGTGTACAGAGGAGTATAGAGTGCAGTGATGTGTCCTATAAGGAGCATTGGTGGCAAATCTGATGGCCGAATGGTAAAGAATATCTAGCTGCTCGAGAGCACACTTACCTGCCATTCTAAAAATTATGTCTCCGTAGTCTAGCATGGGCAGGATGGTCACCTGAATCGGGGTTAGTTTGGCAGCTGGGGTGAAAGAGAAGCGATTACGAAGGAGGAAACCAAGTCTAGATTTAACTTTAGCCTGTAGCTTGATACGTGCTGAGAGAAGGACAGTTCAAGTCAGCAACCTTAAAGAAGAAAGGGACTGAACCATCTGACCCAGATGTTTTTTGGGGGTCAAGTTTAAGGAGCTCCTTCAGCACCACCTAAACTTTGTAGCGGGGCAGGGGGGGGGAAGAGGGAGAAGCATCGGGGATAGTCACAATAGTTGGGGTGGGAGATGAGGAAATGTTGGACAGGCAAGGAGGCATGGCTGAGTCAAATAGGCATCCTGACTTAATTAAGTGGTGATTAAAGAGCTCAGCCATGTGCTTCTTGTCAGTAACAACCACATCATCAACTTTAAGTGACATGGGCAGCTGTGAGGAGGAGGGTTTATTCTGCAGGTCTTTAACCATTTTCCAGAACTTCTTGGCGTTAGACCCACAGAGAGAGAACTGCTCCTTAAAGTAGCTAACTTTGGCCTTCCGGATAGCCTAAGTGCACTTATTTCTCATTTGCCTAAATGATAACCAGTCAGCCTGAGTATGCATGTGCCGAGCCTTTCGCCAAATGCAATTCTTGAGGTGGAGTAACTCTGCAAGATCACGGTCAAACGATTTTCTGTATGGGGGCGTGTTTGTTAACAATATCACTGAAAATATAAGAAAAGAAGGTCCAAGAGTCTTCGACAGAGGGGATCAAGCTGATTCTATACCATTTTACAGAGGCCAGTTCATGAAGGAAGGCTTGCTCATTAAAGTTTTTTAGCAAGCAACTATGACAAATCAGGACAGGTCATTTCACTGAGCAGCCATTATGAACACAGGCTGTAAAACAGTGATCACTAAGGTCATTACAGAAAAAAACAGACATATCTGTCAGGATTATTTATAAAGATAACATTGAGAAGAGTAGCCTTTTCTGAGTGTTTGGAGTCATTCCTTATGGGATTGGTGATAATCTAAGAAAGATTTAGAGTCCCATTGCTTTAGGACTTGATCAGGTGGATTAAGCATGTCCCAGTTTAGGTCATCTAGAAGGACAAATTCAGACTTAGTGTATGGGGCCAGGAGAGAGCTTAGGGCAGGTAGGGTACTGGCTGGTCCTGACGGAGGACGATAGCACCCAGCAACAAAGAGCTATTTGAAAGTTCAATGCTTAAAACCAGCAAATCAAATTGTTTGGAGACAGACTTGCTGGAGACAACCAAGCACTGAAATTGATCCTTGGGAAAGACTGCCACTCCCCCACCTTTGGAAGGTCTGTCTTGTCGAAAAAGGTTATAACCAGAAAGGTTAACATCAGTATTCTAAGCCCACTTTCTTAACCACGTCTCAGTAATGACCAACACATTTGGATTGGAGCTGAGAGCCCACAATTTTAATTGATCCATTTTAGGTAATAAGCTTCCAATGTTAACGTGCAGAAAACCCAGGCTTTTACAAGAGCAGAAATTAGGGAAGCAGAGTCAGAATTAGGGCTATCAACAGTAGGTGGGCCAGGGTGTACATGCACATTTCCAGATATCATCAACAGTAATACAATCAAAGCACAGCATAGTACAGAGAGAGCTCTGCAGTGCTGAATTATGACATCTGAATATGCATCAGATGGCAACAAGATCATATTGTACAGCAATTTCATCGGGTAACATGAATACAAACCAGCGAGAGGTGGTTAGAATAGGATGGAAGGCCAAAAGTCTGTGTAACCAATAGAGAGTCAGAGTCCCGAGTGTGGGAACAAACATAGTCTGTCCCACAGTTGGGTAAAGAAGGTTTGTAGTCAACAAAGTATGCAGGAGCCATGAGGCAAATAGCAAAATGGCAAAACGCACAAGAAAAAAATATGTATACATGTATAATGCCTTGAGGCCAGCAATTGTAAGTTCAGGGTCATTCGCCCCAGCAGTGTGTATGTACTGGAGGTGAGCGAAAACTCGGGAGAAAGGGGTGAGTGTGGTGGGGGTACCTGTACCAGACAGGGGGAGACAGACCAGGGAGAGAGGGGTGAGTGTGGTGGGGGTACCTGTACCAGACAGGGGGAGACAGACCAGGGCAGACGGTGAACAGAAAGGGGTGAGTGTGGTGGGGGTACCTGTACCAGACAGGGGGAGACAGACCAGGGAGAGAGGGGTGAGTGTGGTGGGGGTACCTGTACCAGACAGGGGGAGACAGACCAGGGCAGACAGTGAACAGAAAGGGGTGAGTGTGGTGGGGGTACCTGTACCAGACAGGGGGAGACAGACCAGGGAGAGAGGGGTGAGTGTGGTGGGGGTACCTGTACCAGACAGGGGGAGACAGACCAGGGAGAGAGGGGTGAGTGTGGTGGGGGTACCTGTACCAGACAGGGGGAGACAGACCAGGGAGAGAGGGGTGAGTGTGGTGGGGGTACCTGTACCAGACAGGGGGAGACAGACCAGGGCAGACGGTGAACAGAAAGGGATGAGTGTGGTGGGGGTACCTGTACCAGACAGGGGGAGACAGACCAGGGAGAGAGGGGTGAGTGTGATGGGGGTACCTGTACCAGACAGGGGGAGACAGACCAGGGCAGACGGTGAACAGAAAGGGGTGAGTGTGGTGGGGGTACCTGTACCAGACAGGGGGAGACAGACCAGGGAGAGAGGGGTGAGTGTGGTGGGGGTACCTGTACCAGACAGGGGGAGACAGACCAGGGCAGACGGTGAACAGAAAGGGGTGAGTGTGGTGGGGGTACCTGTACCAGACAGGGGGAGACAGACCAGGGCAGACGGTGAACAGAAAGGGGTGAGTGTGGTGGGGGTACCTGTACCAGACAGGGGGAGACAGACCAGGGCAGACGGTGAACAGAAAGGGGTGAGTGTGGTGGGGGTACCTGTACCAGACAGGGGGAGACAGACCAGGGCAGACTGTGAACAGAAAGGGGTGAGTGTGGTGGGGGTACCTGTACCAGACAGGGGGAGACAGACCAGGGCAGACAGTGAACAGAAAGGGGTGAGTGTGGTGGGGGTACCTGTTCCAGACAGGGGGAGACAGACCAGGGCAGACGGTGAACAGAGAGGGGTGAGTGTGGTGGGGGTACCTGTACCAGACAGGGGGAGACAGACCAGGGCAGGCGGTGAACAGAAAGGGGTGAGTGTGGTGGGGGTACCTGTACCAGACAGGGGGAGACAGACCAGGGCAGACAGTGAACAGAAAGGGGTGAGTGTGGTGGGGGTACCTGTACCAGACAGGGGGAGACAGACCAGGGCAGACGGTGAACAGAAAGGGGTGAGTGTGGTGGGGGTACCTGTACCAGACAGGGGGAGACAGACCAGGGCAGATGGTGAACAGAAAGTGGTGAGTGTGGTTGGGGTACCTGTACCAGACAGGGGGAGACAGACCAGGGCAGATGGTGAACAGAAAGTGGTGAGTGTGGTTGGGGTACCTGTACCAGACAGGGGAGACAGACCAGGGCAGACGGTGAACAGAAAGTGGTGAGTGTGGTTGGGGTACCTGTACCAGACAGGGGGAGACAGACCAGGGCAGATGGTGAACAGAAAGTGGTGAGTGTGGTTGGGGTACCTGTACCAGACAGGGGGAGACAGACCAGGGCAGATGGTGAACAGAAAGTGGTGAGTGTGGTTGGGGTACCTGTACCAGACAGGGGGAGACAGACCAGGGAGAGAGGGGTGAGTGTGGTGGGGGTACCTGTACCAGACAGGGGGAGACAGACCAGGGCAGACTGTGAACAGAAAGGGGTGAGTGTGGTGGGGGTACCTGTACCAGACAGGGGGAGACAGACCAGGGCAGACGGTGAACAGAAAGGGCAGAGTGTGGTGGGGGTACCTGTACCAGACAGGGGGAGACAGACCAGGGCAGACGGTGAACAGAAAGGGGTGAGTGTGGTGGGGGTACCTGTACCAGACAGGGGGAGACAGACCAGGGCAGACGGTGAACAGAAAGGGGTGAGTGTGGTGGGGGTACCTGTACCAGACAGGGGGAGACAGACCAGGGCAGACAGTGAACAGAAAGGGGTGAGTGTGGTGGGGGTACCTGTACCAGACAGGGGGAGACAGACCAGGGCAGACGGTGAACAGAGAGGGGTGAGTGTGGTGGGGGTACCTGTACCAGACAGGGGGAGACAGGCCAGGGCAGATGGTGAACAGAAAGGGGTGAGTGTGGTGGGGGTACCTGTACCAGACAGGGGGAGACAGACCAGGGCAGACGGTGAACAGAAAGGGGTGAGTGTGGTGGGGGTACCTGTACCAGACAGGGGGAGACAGACCAGGGAGAGAGGGGTGAGTGTGGTGGGGGTACCTGTACCAGACAGGGGAGACAGACCAGGGCAGACAGTGAACAGAAAGGGGTGAGTGTGGTGGGGGTACCTGTACCAGACAGGGGGAGACAGACCAGGGCAGACGGTGAACAGAAAGGGGTGAGTGTGGTGGGGGTACCTGTACCAGACAGGGGGAGACAGACCAGGGCAGACAGTGAACAGAAAGGGGTGAGTGTGGTGGGGGTACCTGTACCAGACAGGGGGAGACAGACCAGGGCAGACAGTGAACAGAAAGGGGTGAGTGTGGTTAGGGTACCTGTACCAGACAGGGGGAGACAGACCAGGGAGAGAGGGGTGAGTGTGGTGGGGGTACCTGTACCAGACAGGGGGAGACAGACCAGGGCAGATGGTGAACAGAAAGTGGTGAGTGTGGTGGGGGTACCTGTACCAGACAGGGGGAGACAGACCAGGGCAGACTGTGAACAGAAAGGGGTGAGTGTGGTGGAGGTACCTGTACCAGACAGGGGGAGACAGACCAGGGCAGACTGTGAACAGAGAGGGGTGAGTGTGGTTGGGGTACTTGTACCAGACAGGGGGAGACAGACCAGGGAGAGAGGGGTGAGTGTGGTGGGGGTACCTGTACCAGACAGGGGGAGACAGACCAGGGCAGACTGTGAACAGAGAGGGGTGAGTGTGGTTGGGGTACTTGTACCAGACAGGGGGAGACAGACCAGGGCAGACTGTGAACAGAGAGGGGTGAGTGTGGTGGAGGTACCTGTACCAGACAGGGGGAGACAGACCAGGGCAGACTGTGAACAGAGAGGGGTGAGTGTGGTGGGGGTACCTGTACCAGACAGGGGGAGACAGACCAGGGCAGACTGTGAACAGAAAGGGGTGAGTGTGGTGGAGGTACCTGTACCAGACAGGGGGAGACAGACCAGGGCAGACTGTGAACAGAGAGGGGTGAGTGTGGTTGGGGTACTTGTACCAGACAGGGGGAGACAGACCAGGGCAGACTGTGAACAGAGAGGGGTGAGTGTGGTGGAGGTACCTGTACCAGACAGGGGGAGACAGACCAGGGCAGACTGTGAACAGAGAGGGGTGAGTGTGGTGGGGGTACCTGTACCAGACAGGGGGAGACAGACCAGGGCAGACTGTGAACAGAAAGGGGTGAGTGTGGTTAGGGCACCTATACCAGACAGGGGGAGACAGACCAGGGCAGACAGTGAACAGAGAGGGGTGAGTGTGGTTGGGGTACTTGTACCAGACAGGGGGAGACAGACCAGGGCAGACTGTGAACAGAGAGGGGTGAGTGTGGTGGAGGTACCTGTACCAGACAGGGGGAGACAGACCAGGGCAGACTGTGAACAGAAAGGGGTGAGTGTGGTTAGGGCACCTATACCAGACAGGGGGAGACAGACCAGGGCAGACAGTGAACAGAGAGGGGTGAGTGTGGTTGGGGTACTTGTACCAGACAGGGGGAGACAGACCAGGGAGAGAGGGGTGAGTGTGGTGGGGGTACCTGTACCAGACAGGGGGAGACAGACCAGGGCAGACAGTGAACAGAAAGGGGTGAGTGTGGTGGGGGTACCTGTACCAGACAGGGGGAGACAGACCAGGGCAGACTGTGAACAGAGAGGGGTGAGTGTGGTTAGGGTACCTATACCAGACAGGGGGAGACAGACCAGGGAGAGAGGGGTGAGTGTGGTGGGGGTACCTGTACCAGACAGGGGGAGACAGACCAGGGCAGACTGTGAACAGAGAGGGGTGAGTGTGGTTAGGGTACCTATACCAGACAGGGGGAGACAGACCAGGGCAGACAGGGTTCAGAGAGGGGTGAGTGTGGTGGAGGTACCTGTACCAGACAGGGGGAGACAGACCAGGGCAGACTGTGAACAGAGAGGGGAGAGTGTGGTGGAAGTACCTGTACCAGACAGGGGGAGACAGACCAGGGCAGACTGTGAACAGAGAGGGGAGAGTGTGGTGGAAGTACCTGTACCAGACAGGGGGAGACAGACCAGGGCAGACTGTGAACAGAGAGGGGAGAGTGTGGTGGAAGTACCTGTACCAGACAGGGGGAGACAGACCAGGGCAGACAGTGAACAGAAAGGGGTGAGTGTGGTGGAGGTACCTGTACCAGACAGGGGGAGACAGACCAGGGCAGACTGTGAACAGAAAGGGGTGAGTGTGGTGGGGGTACCTGTACCAGACAGGGGGAGACAGACCAGGGCAGACTGTGAACAGAGAGGGGAGAGTGTGGTGGAGGTACCTGTACCAGACAGGGGGAGACAGACCAGGGCAGACTGTGAACAGAGAGGGGAGAGTGTGGTGGAAGTACCTGTACCAGACAGGGGGAGACAGACCAGGGCAGACGGTGAACAGAAAGGGGTGAGTGTGGTGGAGGTACCTGTACCAGACAGGGGGAGACAGACCAGGGCAGACAGTGAACAGAAAGGGGTGAGTGTGGTGGAGGTACCTGTACCAGACAGGGGGAGACAGACCAGGGCAGACGGTGAACAGATCACCAGGTGGAATCCAAGTAGCAGTACAGCAGGCAACGGGAGTAGGTGTCACCCACTTGGGAGAAGCTTTTATTTCTGGAGGCAGATTTCTTGTATAAAATGCCAGTGGATGGTCTCTGAACAGCATGAGGGGCTTCAGAGGATGCTTCAAAGACTCCCGACACTTGTTGTGCCCAAAGGCCTTTTACTTCACACCTTAGTGCTAATTGAATTTGTATCTGGCCTGCCCTTGCAAGTATGGGAGCCTTTACTCAGCATTCATTCCCCATAAAGTAAAATATATCATTGTAATGTACTATATTTTTCATTTTTTCAATTTGCTTTTTCTTCTTGGCTTCAAAATAGCACCAAACTCTACTCACTCAGGTCCAGGTTGGAATGGTGTCCTTGGGTCTCTGCCTTTGGTTGGCTAGAGCACCCTCCATATAGCTTGGAAAAAGGAAGCAGTAATCTCTCTGGTTAATTTTGGTCAATATTAGGTTGTAGGTTTGGAGTTTTGTTCTGGAGCAAAGGCCATGCTGTGGAGGGTAGCATCCTGCATATGTAGTACCTGCCAAAAAATTCAACTTTATCTATCTCCAAATCTATCCTTTTGTAAAAAAACATGTGAAGAATAGGTGAAGAAGTCTGCCATGGAACTCTCTCAGGAGAGTTCAAACACACAACTCCACATCCAATATTTTAGCATTTCTACTGCCCCTTTTATCTACTTGGTTGGTAGAAATGTGGTTTGAAATGGGAAAACTTAGGAAAAGTCTTGGAGAGAAATAGATGTTGAAGTGGCGTTGAAGTCAAGCAGTCTTGTGGGTTGTTCTTTAGAAACACTACAGGTAGGAGTTGCTATGGATACATAACTTTACCACAAGTATCCACTCATTTCACAGCCAGTTGAGCGGCAACTAAGAGGGGTCAAGGGGTCATGGGTTAAAACCACAGAACCTCCTACTGGTGTACTGTGTTGCCTGGGACTGTTTGAGGGAGGTCAGGGGTAGAGCTGGTGTAATCCTTTGTTGTCAATTGCTCTTCTGTTCGCCACTGCCTGTTCACCCCGCTACCATCCAGAAGGTGAGGTCAGTACAGGTACATCAAAGATGGGACCGAGAGACTGAAAAACAGCTTATATCTCAAGGCCATCAGACTGTTAAACAGTCATCACTAACACAGTGAGGCTGCTGCTTACATACAGACTTGAAATCATTGGCCACTTTAATAAATGTAACACTAGTCACTTTAATCATGTTTACATATCTTTTATTACTATATACTGTATTCTATACTATCTACTGCATCTTAACAAATGCGCTCTGACATTGCTCATCAATATATTTATATATTCTTATTCTATCCCTTTACTTAGATAAGTGTGTATTAAGTATTTGTTGTGGAATTGTTAGATATTACTTGTTAGATATTGCTGCATTGTCGAAACTAGAAGCACAAGCATTTCGCTACACTCGCAATAACATCTGCTAACCATATGTATGTGACCAATACATTTGATTTATATTACTTCAAACAAATCAAACCTTCTCAAACAGCCTAATGTAGTGAAGTATTTTTGTTGTTGTAGTGGTGACAGTAGTCTTAGAACTTTCAAAAAATAGTACTTTATGGAAAATGTTTTATATATTTTATCCTTTTTTATTTGATTGCTTAGCTCACATAGTATCATTTAAAAGTATGCGTTAGGGGGTCTGTAAATAAATGTGGCAAAAACAAATGTAGACATTAATAAATGCATTCATCTAGCTTCCAAAATATGTTTTCTAATGGTGGGGAAGTGCCAAGATGAAGGAGCAGTCATCTAGTGTATATATAAATCATTGGTTAGAACCAGTAAAGAAGGGTGCTTTAACGTTCTTGGGTAGCGGAATGACTTTGGCTTCCCTCCAGGTCTGAGGACAACATTTTTCTCCACATTTAGAATAAAATATGACAAATAGGAGTGGCAATATAACATATTAGCATATTTCCATCGAAGTTATCAATACCAGGTGTTTTCTCATAATTGATGGTCAACAATCATTTTTCCACCTCACCCACGCTAACTATTTCCCTTCGTTATTTTGTATTTTATGCATGAATAGGATGTCTCAAAGTTTGTTGTTGGCATTTAATGCCTAATTCAGCTTAATTTGCCAATAGTCATTAAGTATTTTGCAACATCTAAAGGTTGCAATACATCTGATTCAAAGAAAGATGGAGTTGAATTAGTCTTTCTGCCCATAATTAAATTTAAAGTATCCCATAGCTTTTTTTCCATTCTACTTTGTCATTTATCATGGTTTCATAATAAAGTTTATTTTTTATTTTTGTTGAGTTTAGTGACATTATTTCTCAATTTACAGTAAGTTTCCCAATCAGAAGGGCAGCCAGACTTATTAGCCACTCCTTTTGCCCCATCTCTTTCAACCATACAGTTTCTAAATTCCTCATCAATCCAAAGGTTCAGATCTAACAGTCTGTTTCTTAATAGGTGCATGCTTATCAATAACTAGAAGAAACAATTTCATAAATTGAATCAAGTGCAGCTTCTGGATGCTCCTCATTACACACATTAGACTTCAACATAGGAGTCAGTACAACATGTTTTGTATGATCTCTTATACACTATTTCAGGCCCAGCCTTTGGGACTTTGACTTTTCTAGATACGACCACTATATTATGGTCAGTACTTCCAATGGGTACAGCTTTAGAGAGGAGTTCTGCAACATGGGTGAAAATGTGATTGATACACATGAATTCTATAGTTCCTATACTGTTTGTAAACGCCCTGGTAGGTTTATTAATAACCTGAACCAGATTACAGGCACTGGTTACAGTGAGCAGCTTCCTCTTGAGCAGACAGCTTCATGGAAACCAGTCTATATACCTATAACCCAGAAAATAGACTTGGGATACACAAAGGGGACGTGTCAAAACTATACATGAAGAGAATGGTCAAAATGTATCCTCCGTGAGACAAACCCAGGACCTTCAGACCCCATGGTGGGGACGTTAATGCAATGACATCAATGTATAGCAAAAATGTTAGACGTCACTGCAGAACCTGACCATTTGCATACTCAGCTGTGGGGTTTACAAGACTTTAATTTCATATAACTTTTCCAGACATCAATGTAGACTACAGTAGAACACACATACCAGAATATATAGGCCTCCTGCCTATGTGATATGATGAAGCGCATATTCAGATTAACTTCACAGTACAGAGCAAGTTTGTAAAGGAAAAAGATGTTCCTACCTTAGTTTCCCAAAAACACAGCCATTTCCTCGTGCTTCTTCTACTCCCTATTTCTTGTTTTTTCCTGGTGTCTGTGACACATCTGCGTCCTTTAGCAATCCATGATCTCACATAATGGTCTGGGTTGAATTTGGACAGGGGTGGGCCAGAAAGGTTCAGAAAGACTAGTCCTGGTATGGCGGAGGTATGCAAGAAGGTGAAAGTTGAGGTGCAAAAAAATATTATTTTGAGAAAATCCCTGCTCGCATTCTGCAATGGACATTGGGATGGTGTTGACCATCTCCAACAGCTCTTTAATTCCACCTGGAATGTCTCCTTTAGCATTGGTGACCCTGTACTGCCTGTAGGTCCGTATGACCAGAAGTGGACTGTCAATGCCAAACCGCTGGCAGAAAGGTTCTCTCTGTTTCTCCGTACAGTGCTCCTGCTGCCTTGGGCCAGTATTGCGCGTAAAGCACCTTCAGCTCATCAATGAACTGGCTGTGTCCTGTATTGTCCACTGCCCGTCCTCCTTGAGAACATTCTAGCCTCCATGTTCCTCGCCAAGCTCTGGAAAAGTCTCTCTGCTAAGGACTCGCTGGGTCTTCCACCATTCAGTTTGACACCTTGGAAAGAGTTCTGCTGAATGCCTCTCTGGCTGAGTAGTGTGTCGGCCTGGCTGCTCTGTCATTGCACTGAACACCCTCGCTTCCCTGAAGACTTGCCAGTGTGCAGTAATAATTGTGCAGTCTTTCTTTTGGAGCTCGAGTGACAATTCTGATAGTTCTTGAAGTGCATCACACCTAGATTGTTAACAAACGCATGTGAGGACATGCGCATGGCAAGGCCACCATAGCTCAGACGGGTCACACCGTCGCAGAAGGCATCCTCAGCTGCTGAGGTGAAATACTTGTGAAGAGCTGGGAAATTCTTCCACACAGACTCTACAGTTCTAAAACTGGATGCCACCCATCTAGTGTCCAAGATCCTGACGATTTTGCACAGCTGAATGTCTAAACTCTATGATCACTCTCTCAGCACCATTCGTTTTTTGTTGGATACGCTATAAAGCTCATTGCGTTTGTCCATAAGTAAATGATTTTTAGCTCCCGTTTCATTTAACACATGGCCTACTGCAAGCCCAAGCCTGTGTACCAAGCAGTGCCAAACAGTTATATTAGGGAAGGGGGCCTGGAGCCTTGTTGCTACTCCGCTCTTGTGTCCCAGCATAACAGACGCATCATCATATGTAAGGGTTTTGGAGAGAAAGATCTCAGTAAACTTTACACCCTCTAATGAAGATAACAGATTACGGACAATTGCCCCAGGAAATCATCCAGTTCCACAAGAACAGCAAAACATTTTGCAGTTACGCCCATATCTGCCAGCTGAAGTCTGATGTATATAATCAAGGCACTCTATTTAATCAAACTTGAAGCCTCATCGAGCATTGGGTTCATTTTGGGAGAGCACTGTACTTTTCTTTCAAATAGTTTTCACTTCAATTTCGTATATGAAATATGTTGCTGTATGTTGGAGCAAGCAATATTGGAATGGAGAATTCTCCCCATGTCAAATTCTTGCTCAAATCCATGAGCGGGCCTTTGACATTTAGTCTCATTGTAAGCTGTTCGGAAGACTCGCTGTAGTTTTTATTTTGACTTTAACCTGTGTTAAGGTGTCTTCTTTTCTACAGTGCTTGCTGCTGCTAAATGGGGCTTGGTTTGGGCATGTTCAAAAACCTTTTTGCTGAGGGCTCTTTGTTTTTTTTAAATGTTGGAGGCAGAGGACGTTACTGAACATTACACCCACTCTATTGTTAGTTTCATCCCTCCAGTGTTTTCCGGACCAAAGCTCCCTACCTTTTTGCATGTTGTACGGCCCAGCTTTGGATTCTGCATGACAAGCCAGGAGTTATACGTTTGATTGTTCTTGAACTGAGCCTCCATCCAAACTGCACCTGCTCTGGATACTTTGTGCACTACCCCGGATGACTAGCCTAGGCTACATGATGCGATTATAGCTCAACATCACTGCAAGACCTGTTCCAAGATCAGTAACTTACATCGCCGGCCTGCCCCGTAACCTCTATGTACAAATAAGAGAGCAGGTCTGAAGTAGGTGTGGAAGGATCATAATGCTACAGACTCTGTTAAAAATCTGCTCTGTGGTTCTCTGTAAAGGCAGGATGGCTCATGACAAGAGGCGAGGAGTGTGTTGCAAATTTTCATCGACATTGGTGTCATATTGGCTTAGTTATGATGGTAAGGAGATTTGAATTTAACATTGAGCTTCAACCAATGCACGCAGAGACATAAAAATGGTATCCAGTAGTTCATCTGGCTCTGGGGAGGTAGATAAAGGGCTTCATTGCCAAAATCCGAAGTATCTCTTTAAAACCAGGACAGAAACATTTCACCCTCAGGGTTTAACATCTTGCTTCAGGATTATAACACCACCTTAAAATAGACTATGTAGAGGGACTATTCTGCTCTAAGTGATTTCAATTCTGCACCATGCTGACAATTCTGGGGAGTCCTCCTTCATTTGGACTACCTCATCCTCAAGCAGAGTGAAGAGTTCATTTAGTTTTCTGAATGGAGTGACGGAGGGAGAGATGGAGGGAGCAGCGGAGGGGAATAATTAAAGCCCAATGATGAGAAAGGGCCGCCAGTGAAGAATCCCAACTCTGTCTTCCTCCCATTCACTCTCCCACAACTGCCCTTCACATCCCAAAACTCCCACCTCTCGTTGCCCGGAAGGCAGTAGTATAGTATGCCCTAGGCCCAATCAGTAATATTTGGCCCTAATCCCATCAGTAGTAGCATACCTTCACATAGACAGCTTTTGATCCAGCATCTGCCAAGCCAGACACCCTCACAACTCTGTCACACATGCACTAGCACCATGGCTACTGAACACATCTGTCTGCAATGCCCAAACTCACCAACCCCTCTACCCAAATTCACCACCTACACCCATGCAGAATCCCCCTCTATCGCTCTCTTATCCTCCATTTCTCTGGGCAGCTTAGGAGATGCTAAGGCTTTAAAACGGTATTCTCTCTATCTTGGTGAAGATGGCGCTGACAGAGAGGGCTGCCTCGATTCTAGTCCTTTGCAGTATTGATTTTTAATGTATTATTTCTTACATTATTAGCCCAGAAAATCTTAAGTATTATTACATACATCTGGGAAAAACAATTGGATATCAGAGCAACGTCAACTTACCAGCTCTACGACCAGGAATATGACTTTCCTGAAGCGGATCCTTTGTCTGATACATCCAGGGCATTTGAACTGATTCCTGAGGCTGACCCAAACAACGCTGCCGGAGAAGAAGTAGACGGAGCAGTCTTCTGGTCAGACTTCGAAGGCGCGCACACCATCCATAGATAAGAAGGTAGACGAAATTATGGCAAGGGTTGCTTTCCAGAGAGACATCGGGGATTGTAACATACTCTGTTTCACGGAAACATGGCTCTCTCGGGATATGCTGTCAGTCGGTACCGGTTATTGTCACAGCCGTGTATATCCCCCCTCAAGCCGATACCACAACGGCCCTCAAGGAACTTCACTGGACTTTATGCAAACTGGAAACCATGTATCCTGAGGCTGCATTTATTGTAGCTGGGGATTATAACAAGTCAAATTTGAGAACAAGGATACCTAAATTCTACCAGGATATTGACTGTAGCACTAGGGCTGGAAATATACTGGATCACTGCTACTCTAACTTCAGCAACGCATACAAGGCTCTTCCTTGCCCTCCGTTCGGAAAATCTGACCACGACTCCGTTTTCCTCTTCCCTTCCTGTAGGAAGAAACTCAAACAGGATGTACTCGTGCTAAGGACAATTCAATGCTGGTCTAACCAATCAGAATCCAGGCTTCAAGATTGTTTTGATCACGCAGACTGGGACATGTTCCGGGTAGCCTCAGAGAATAATATTGCCGTATGCACTGATTCGGTGAGTGAATTTATAAGGAAGTGTATAGGAGATGTTGTACCTACTGTGACTATTAAAACCTACCCTAACCAGAAGCAGTGGATGGATGGCGGCATTCACCACCGCATTTAACCATGGAAAGGTGACTGGGAATATGGCCGAATACAAAAAGTGTAGTTATTCCCTCCGCTAGGCAATCAAACAAGCGAAATGTCAGTAAAGAGACAAAGTGGAGTCGCAATTCAACATCTCAGGCATGAGACGTACTTGGCACGGTCGTCAGACAATCACGGACTACAAAAGGAAAACCAGCCACGTTGCGGACAACGACGTCTTGCTTCCAGACAAACTAAACACCTTCTTTGCCCGCTTTGAGGGTAATACAGTGCCACCAACGTGGCCCACTACCAAAGACTGAGAGCTCTCTTTCTCCATGGCTGATGTGAGTAAGACATTTAAACACGTTAATCCTCGCAAGGCTGTTGGCCCAGACGGCATCCCTAGCCTCGTCCTCATGGCATGTGCAGACCAGCTGGCTGGTGTGTTTATGGACATATTCAATCTCTCCCTATCCCAGTCTGCTGTCCCCAAATGCTTCAAGATGGCCACCATTGTCCATGTACCCCCCCAAAAAAATGTTTCACCTTTATTTAACCAGGTAGGCTAGTTGAGAGCAAGTTCTCATTTGCAACTGCGACCTGGCCAAGATAAAGCATAGCAGTGTGAACAGACAACACATAGTTACACGTTGAGTAAACAATAAGCAAGTCAATAACACAGTAGAAAAAAAGGGTCTATATACATTGTGTGCAAAAGGCGTGAGGAGGTAGGCAAATAATTACAATTTTGCAGATTAACACTGGAGTGATAAATGATCAGATGGTCATGCACAGGTAGAGATATTGATGTGCAAAAGAGCAGAAAAGTAAATAAATAAAAACAGTATGGAGATGAGGTAGGTATAATTGGGTGGGCTATTTACCGATAAGACTATGTACAGCTGCAGCGATCGGTTAGCTGCTCAGATAGCAGATGTTTGAAGTTGGTGAGGGAGATAAAAGTCTCCAACTTCAGCGATTTCTGCAATTCGTTCCAGTCACAGGCAGCAGAAAACTGGAACAAAAGGCGGCCAAATGAGGTGTTGGCTTTAGGGATGATCAGTGAGATACACCTGCTGGAGAGCGTGCTACGGGTGGGTGTTGCCACCGTGACCAGTGAACTGAGATAAGGCGGGGCTTTACCTAGCATGGACTTGTAGATGACCTGGAACCAGTGGGTCTGGCGAAGAATATGGAGCGAGGGCCAGCCGACTAGAGCATACAAGTCGCAGTGGTGGGTGGTATAAGGTGCTTTAGTGACAAAACGGATGGCACTGTGATAAACTGCATCCAGTTTTCTGAGTAGAGTGTTGGAAGCTATTTTGTAGATGACGTCGCCAAAGTCGAGGATCGGTAGGATAGTCAGTTTTACTAGGGTAAGTTTGGCGGCATGAGTGAAGGAGGTTTTGTTGCGGAATAGAAAGCCGATTCTGGATTTGATTTTCGATTGGAGATGTTTGATATGAGTCTGGAAGGAGAGTTTACAGTCAAGCCAGACACCTAGGTACTTATAGATGTCCACATATTCAAGGTCGGAACCATCCAGGGTTGTGATACTAGTCAGGCGTGCAGGTTCAGGCAGCGAACGGTTGAAAAGCATACATTTGGTTTTACTAGCGTTTAAGAGCAGCTGGAGGCCACGGAAGGAGTGTTGTATGGCATTGAAGCTTGTTTGGAGGTTAGATAGCACAGTGTCCAAGGACGGGCCGGAAGTATATAGAATGGTGTCGTGTGCGTAGAGGTGGATCAGGGAATCGCCTGCAGCAAGAGCAACATCATTGATACAGTGCCTTGCGAAAGTATTCGGCCCCCTTGAACTTTGCAACCTTTTGTCACATTTCAGGCTTCAAACATAAAGATGTAAAACTGTATTTTTTTGTGAAGAATCAACAACAAGTGGGAGACAATCATGAAGTGGAACGACATTTATTGGATATCAAAAACTGAAAAATTGGGCGTGCAAAATTATTCAGCCCCTTTACTTTCAGTGCAGCAAACTCTCTCCGGAAGTTCAGTGAGGATCTCTGAATGGTCCAATGTTGACCTAAATGACTAATGATGATAAATACAATCCACCTGTGTGTAATCAAGTCTCCGTATAAATGCACCTGCACTGTGATAGTCTCAGAGGTCTGTTAAAAGCGCAGAGAGCATCATAAAGAACAAGGAACACACCAGGCAGGTCTGAGATACTGTTGTGAAGAAGTTTAAAGCCGGATTTGGATACAAAAAGATTTCCCAAGCTTTAAACATCCCAAGGAGCACTGTGCAAGCGATAATATTGAAATGGAAGGAGTATCAGACCACTGCAAATCTACCAAGACCTGGCCGTCCCTCTAAACTTTCAGCTCATACAAGGAGAAGACTGATCAGAGATGCAGCCAAGAGGCCCATGATCACTCTGGATGAACTGCAGAGATCTACAGCTGAGGTGGGAGACTCTGTCCATAGGACAACAATCAGTCGTATATTGCACAAATCTGGCCTTTATGGAAGAGTGGCAAGAAGAAAGCCACAGCTCATCACCCTGACCACACCTTCCCCACTGTCAAACATGGTGGTGGCAGCATCATGGTTTGGGCCTGCTTTTCTTCAGCAGGGACAGGGAAGATGGTTAAAATTGATGGGAAGATGGATGGAGCCAAATACAGGACCATTCTGGAGGAAAACCTGATGGAATCTGCAAAAGACCTGAGACTGGGACGGAGATTTGTCTTCCAACAAGACAATGATCCAAAACATAAAGCAAAATCTACAATGGAATGGTTCAAAAATAAACATATCCAGGTGTTAGAATGGCCAAGTCAAAGTCCAGACCTGAATCCAATCGAGAATCTGTGGAAAGAACTGAAAACTGCTGTTCACAAATGCTCTCCATCCAACCTCACTGAGCTCGAGCTGTTTTGCAAGGAGGAATGGGAAAAATGTTCAGTCTCTCGATGTGCAAAACTGATAGAGACATACCCCAAGCGACTTACAGCTGTAATCGCAGCAAAAGGTGGCACTACAAAGTATTAACTTAAGGGGGCTGAATCATTTTGCACGCCCAATTTTTCAGTTTTTGATTTGTTAAAAAAGTTTGAAATATCCAATAAATGTCGTTCCACTTTATGATTGTGTCCCACTTGTTGTTGATTCTTCACAAAAAAATACAGTTTTATATCTTTATGTTTGAAGCCTGAAATGTGGCAAAAGATCGCAAAGTTCAAGGGGGCCGAATACTTTCGCAAGGCACTGTATATATTCTTATTCCATTCCTTTGCTTAGATTTGTGTGTATTAGGTTGTGGAATTGTTAGATTACATGTTAGATATTGCTGCACTGTCAGAACTAGAAGCACAAGCATTTCGCTACACTCGCAATAACATCTGCTAACCATGTGTATGTCACCAATACAATTTGATTTGATTTGAACATAAGCACTCTCTCATCGAGGAGTTGGAGATGAGGGCTGGTGGTGAGATCATGTGATGATTTAAGAGTGTTTATACCATCAGGCTGACTTCAGAGCCTCAGAGTCGGACCACCAGTAATCCCAGAGTAAACTTTCCAGAGCTCAGCGACCCCGGGGGTGTGTGATCTGGGATGGGGGTTGGGGTTCATAATGGATGTGTCTTCACCAAGGGGTCAGGGGGTAATCCTCGCCATAGTAACACCCGGGGTCGGCCTTCTCTCACCTCAGCAGCCTCCTCCTCAGCATCACAGAGCCTACCATCCATCGTTGAGGCCAGCCACAATCTTTCATAAGGTCTTAATTGCTAAGCCTCCCGCTGTGGTCTCAATTCCCCCTGACACCCTCCCCAAAAACCCCTTTAACACATATACACACATCAAACGCCCCTAAACCCCCTTTCATACATATATACAAATCAAACTCCCGCTAAACCCACATTAATACATATACACACATCAAACTCCCCAAAACCCTCTTTACCACATATACACACATCAAAGTCCTCAGTGAAGAGTCGTTTCTCATTCCTCTGTCCAAAGCCACTGATTTTTCCCAGGGAATGTATTCTTCACACACCCAGCAGTGTAACAACCACCATAAAGCCTTGATTCCTCAAGAACACAGAGCCTTAGCAGACACCAGCAGACACAATGGTGCCATAGATGAGGCGCTTTACCCACACTCCCTCACTCATCACCTTTAGAACCTACTGTAACCTTTAACCAGGTTACCCCCCTGCCACAATCAGGAGAACATTAGCTTTGGACTCCTTTTTTCCCCAAACGGCCCCCATAAGAGAGATCCAAATGCATTTACATCATACATTCTTACAGCAAATACATAATCCCTCCATAGGAATGCATGGTAAAATGAAACAGGCAAGATTCACAATCCGATTAGGCCTGCTCAGCGGGGCACATGTTATCACAGGTTTCCCATCGCTGCAGAGGAGCCTGTTCCAAACAGAGCGTGTGTTTTTACACGACTTCAGGACAACAATACGCCTTACCTGGGGGTGCTGTGAGCATTAGTGTGCGCCTGAGCAACAATATTTCTATAGGCTTATTTGTACTTTATGTTGCAGGAGGACAGTACAGCTTTTTTCCACTGCATGTTTATCCATAAGTGCAGACGTTTCAGACTGTTCCCTGTGTGTTGGTTTGTATATGAGGGTGTAGGACAGTAAACATGAGAATCAGCATGCACATGGTTATAGCTCTCCGGGTATGCAAAACATTCCAACCCAGAATGGCAACCATTTTGTATTTTTATAACACCTTGTCAACGGCTTGGTGAATAGTTGACAACTAGAGTCAGGTGTGCTAGTCCGGAGCCACAACAAAAATATGTACTGTTGGAGATACCCGAGGTCCAGAGTTGGGAAACACTAGGATAGGGGATAGAGTAAAGTTACTCTTAAAGGTTCCAGAGAGTTTTGTCACGGCTTTCGTTGTGGGAAGGAGGAGCGGACCAAAATGCAGCGTAGTTGTGATTCATTTTATTTAATAAGGAAACTATACACGATTAAACTAACAAAATAACAAACGTACGAAAACAGCCCTATCTGGTGCAAAACACAGACAGGAACAATCAACCACAAACACACAGTGAAACCCAGGCTACCTAAATATGGTTCCCAATCAGAGACAATGACTAAAACCTGCCCCTGATTGAGAACCATATCAGGCCAAACACAGAAATAGACAAACAAGACATCCAACATAGAATGCCCACTCAGATCACACCCTGACCAACCAAAACATAGAAACATACAAAGTAAACTATGGCCAGGGCGTGACAAGTTTAGTCTATCAATATACTAAAACATCCCACAAGACCATTCATTTCAACTCACTTCATTGTTTTTTTTCAGTATAAATTAGACATTATATTAGATGGTATAGATTCTGTGGAAAGGGTTCGAGTGTGGAGCAATCCTTATGACAAAATGAACTATGTATCCTTCAACACCTCTCCATTGGCTGTGTTGTCTGTGCATTGGTTTTGACACTTCACACTGTATACATGTCAGCCCCCCTCCTCTCTCTGCATACTGTCTGTCTGCAACCTGCCAGCTGTGTGAAGTCGTCATTGGTTGTAGATAAAAGCTCATTTAAGTTTGGATTTTGTTTCACATAAAAGGAGAACAACCATGAAACACATGGTGCCTGGTGAAAATCTAAACTTGAATGTTTCAAGTTGAAACATCTTGGAAAAGATGTGAATCTGGACTTGGAAGGATCATAAAACTACCCAACAAAGTACAAAGATCATTTTCTCATGTCTGTTCATAGATAAATAAGCTGGTCTCTAGAGTAAAACAAACAGGAAACGTGAAACAAATACTGAAACTATGGACAGGTCTAACTGCTCGTGCTCAGTACATCCACCGTGCACTCTGCAGTGTGAAGCTCTTTCTCTGGGCCAGTGGATTGTCCTCAGGTTAAATGTCACGTTTTGTGTTACTTCCTGAAAAACCTCTTCTCTTATTGTTCTACAGAGGGAGTATGGGATGCACCTCTGACCAGAAAGCAAACTCATCCAACTGGGCCAAGTGGGACCCAGTACTGTCAGGGATATTCTGTCTCATATAGTAGGTCAGTGGCGAGGGGTCAACCGTGAGCGAAAAACTATTTTCTGGGCCAGAGGCCAGAAGAGACATCAAAGCTCATAAAACAACAGATAACTAATACAAAAATCTCTCTCATCATGAAAAGCATAAAATGGAGAGAGTCAAAGGAGAGCCATCCACTTTCAGATCTCCATAAAAGCACTTTATGAGGCTACAGTACACCTTTATTAGTGCTGTTACACCTGCTCTGCTCTGACCCTTTAAAATCTTCCCTGGACGAAACACAGCTAAATCCTGTCTGTCTGCACTGGATCAGTGGCTGGTCTTAATCTGCCTGCTGGTCTGAGCTGGGATGTGCTGTACTATCTATCTGCCTGGGAGGAATTCATAGTGGGTGTTCTAACTTCACTGGCTAATAATAGTCATCCTGGCCTGAGAATCATTGACAAGATAAAAACATCCAGAACGGAGCTACTGTCAAGCACGTACTGTAACTCAGAAGACTGCTCCTGGGGACATCTAGTAGATCTCTCCATTCAACAAGGATCTCCCCACAAAAACTTGTGAGTGGATACTGTATGGTCGGTTATGGGGTGTGTGTGCGTGTGAGTGTGAGTGAGAGTGAGAGAGATTTAAGTGATATGGAGGTAATTGACAGCATCACACCATCACTAATGTTCTCCCTCCTTCTCAGAGATGATTGACAGCTGTGATTGGCAGCCTGTGAGTTAGTGGAGCCTTAAGGGCAGACACCCAGCCTGTTGAATGACACACAGCGGTTAAACTCACACACACAGAGAAAACAAACACTTTTATTACATACATATAGACACAGGTTGTACACATGCACTGGAACACACATGTCCACACACACTATAAAGGGATTATCTTTCTCTCCCCCTAAGTCTGTCTGGTCCATGAGAGTTGTAATAAAGCCTGACCTCTGCCTCTCTCTGTCCTCTCCTTAAATCAAAGAGAGGGGTCACCTCCGCGCCATAGCAATGCCTGCGGCCATGCTCCCTGGGTCCCGGGAATCCTGGGAAGGGAGCTGGAGGAATGTGGTGTCTGATTATCTGCCTCACGGAGAGGTAGCTGCAGGCTGGACCTTGCACCCCGCACCACATGTCCACTAAGCAAACCCAAGTCCACTCTAAGCCCCAGAACCATCCATCTGATACACACCCTGTCATCCCACGAACACAATTTAGGGATAGGGCTGTGAAGGTGGAGGTGCCATGCAAGAGTCCCACAGGGTCATGTTTGAGCTGAACACTGTACAGAGAAGTAAGTTTAAAAAAAACTCCTCCGAAAGCATGTTGGCTTTTCATGAGCCTTTTTGAACTCAGTTTCAAAAGTGCCCAGTGGCATAGCTTTCATTCCAACTACCACTAAGGAGAGAGGGGTGCCTTCACAAGAGACCACTAACCTTCCTCTAGTGATAAAGCATTCAACCCTTTGAATAGTCTGTAATACACTGTTTGTTTGAAATGTATACTAAAATCTGACATGTTGAGTATTAGGTGTAATTCTCCACAGACCATGGTGTGACATGGATTTGACAAGCAACACTCAGTTCTTTGCAGCTATAAGGGATATCTCGGCAGTACCAACAAACAGATCCAGGTTACAACACTCAGTTCTTTGCAGCTATAAGGGATATCTCGGCAGTACCAACACACAGATCCAGGTTACAACACTCAGTTCTTTGCAGCTATAAGGGATATCTCGGCAGTACCAACACACAGATCCAGGTTACAACACGCAAGGGACCCAGCACACAGAACTGCACAAGACAGGTAAGGAATAAAGAGAGGCGGAGCATCTGCAATAGATATTGACCTGTGCATAAAGGATGACCTTGTCAGTGTGCCGTCTATCAGGTTGGAGCTGAGAGCTGTCTTCTCTTCCCTCTCATTGCGACAGGCCCCTGGGCCAACCCCCCAGCTCCAGTCCCCATGGGACCTTCAGTTGTCCCAGCGTCAACCCCAGGACTAATCGGGCATTCGCCTTACCTGACAGCAACACAAACTGAGAGAATGTCTAAGCTGAGAGAAATCCTTAGAGAACCGATTCAACATCTATAATGTATAGGGTTCATCTTCACACTGGTTCATCTTCACACTGGCGTGTCAAGCTGCTGGAGGGAACAAAAACATTGAAAGCACAGATGTCCGTGTCATATCAATTTACAGGATCTAATGGAAACGGAATCTTCGCTTGAGTGTTTACACAGATTCTGTAGATTTATGTGCCATAAAGCAAACACATTCTGCTTATGGTCCCAGTGTATGGGAAACTTATCCAACAGATGGCCTATGGATGTCCCATGCCAGTTGACTGTGGTATTAAATATGTCCAGTGCCTATTTTGGCTGCTGGGTGCTAGGGAGGAGGAGGAGGATGGGTTCTAAGAGACAGATCAGCAGTGGGTCTATAAATCCTTATCAGCTAGGTAATGGAAAAACAGCCTGTCTGCCTGTCACAGATTCAGAGAGGAGGACTTCCACACTCTGAGTCTAAGGTAATGGTTTACCATCCATGTTTTGAACACTATAACAATATTGGGGCTTGGCCAGCAATTCCCCATGCATACAGACATGCATAACACAATGTACACACACAAGACTCCTGAACAGGTCATCAAATGGATACCCAGACTATTTGCATTGTGTGCCACCCCCCAACCCCTCTTTTACACTGCTGCTACTCTCTGTTCATCATATATGCATAGTCACTTTAACTATACATTCATGTCCACACTACCTCAATTAGCTCGACCAACCAGTGCCTGTATATAGCCTCACTACTGTTATTTTTCACTGTCTTTTTAATGTTGTTTTTATTTCCTTACTTACCTATTGTTCACCTAATACGTTTTTTTAGAAATTGCACTGTTGGTTAGAACCTGTAAGTAAACATTTCACTGTAAGGTCTACACCTGTTGTATTCCACACACGTGACAAATAAACTTTGATTTGAATCACACACACATACACAACCCCCCAACCCCAATCTGTGTAATGTTCCTCTTAACGAGCCCAGCCATCACGTGTTGTCTGATTCCAAGGAGAAGTCTTCCTCTCTTCATCCCTTCAAATCTACCTCACCCCCCAGCTGCCGACCCCACCCACCCTCCCCTCCTCCCTTCATTCCAGCAGTTGTCTGTGAGGACATAGCGGGTGTGCAGTCTGCCTGTCGTGCCTCTCCTCCTCTTCAGGGGAGAGAGGGATGAGACAGAGGGATTATCAGAGAGAGAAAGAGAGAGGCATGATGGAGAGAGACAGGGTGTAATTACAATGCTGACGATGATAAAGTAGTCGTGTCAATCACTCACATCTCCACCCCGCCCCGTCTACCCCCCCCCCCCCATCTCGCCCTGCCTCCCACCCCATCTCGCCCTGTCTCCCACCCCATCTCGCCCTGCCCCCCCCATCTCGCCTTGTCCCCTCGATCTCACCCTGTCCCCCCCCATCTCGCCCTGCCTCCCACCCCATCTCACCCTGCCCCCCACCATCTCGCCCTGTCTCCCCCATCTCGCCTTGTCCCCCCATCTCGCCCCGTCCCCCCCATCTCGCCCTGTTTCCCCCACATCTCGCCCCATCTTGCCCTCCATCAAACACATATCTCTCTCTCCCCCACTTTCTCCCTGACACCAAACCCCACAGTAAACACAAGCCACTGTGACTTCCCTCCAAATGAAATCCCAACATCTCTCATGCTTTAGTGTTTAATAGGTTTTACGCCTCCCCCTCCTCTCCCAGCCAGCCCTTCATTCAAAAGCTAATTCTGCGTTTAGTGTATAAAGGTTTGTATTATTTCAGCCAGTAGTTTTGCACAATTGTGCACAACGTCATCCATTTTGTATGTCATGTTACGTTCTGCAATTTGTATGTGTTACGAATTTGTAAATGCTTAATCCCGTTCAATCTTTTTAACTTTAGCCTGCCTTATTGACTGAAAAGCTGTCCAGTGTTCAGACAGGGTCATACTAAAAACAGTATCCAGCTCCCTCTGAATGAACGTTCAGCACAAAACCACATGGCTCCGAGCTAGTATTTACAGTGCCTTGCAAAAGTATTCATACTCCTTGGATTTCTTCACATTTTATTGTGTTCTATTTTTAAAGATTGATAACAATTATAGAATTAAAATAAAGTGGTTGCGTTAGTATTCAGTTCCCTGAGTCAATACATGTTAGAACCGCCTTTTGCAGCGATTACAGCCGTCTTCTTGGGTACACAGCTGGATTGTGAAATATTATCCCATTATTCTTTTCCTAATTATTTCAACTCTGTCAAGATGTTGGGGAGAAAGCCATTTTCAAGTCTTGCCATAGATTTTCAAGTCTTGCCATAGATTTTCAAGCAGATTTAATAAAAAAACGGAACAATAAAGTAAAGCGCTAAAGAACATCGCTTGACATGAAAACAATGACACACAAAACATGATGGGAAACAGAGGGTTAAATACAAGTAGATTGATTGAGGATATGAGAACCAGGTGTGTATGAAAACAAGACGAGACAAATGGATATATGAAAAAATGGAGATGCGATGGCTAGAAAGCCGGTGAAGTGGATCACCGAATGCCACCCGAACAAGGAGAGGAGCCGACTTCGGTGGAAGTCGTGACAGAAATGTCCAATTTGACAGAATATTTTGAGTAGATTGTTGAAAAAAAGGCAATTCAATACATTTGAATCCCACTTTATAACAAAATAAAATGTGAAGAAATACAAAGGGGGTAAATACCTTTGCAAAGGACTGATCATTATTATTATGACCCAGGCTCACACCACCTTCCAGTTTCTCCATAGAGACCAGTGGAGACAGAGGTTAGAGGTTGGTCTGGAGACAGAGGTTAGAGGTTGTATGGAGACAGAAGTTAGAGGTTGGTCTGGAGACAGAGGTTAGAGGTTGGTCTGGAGACAGAAGTTAGAGGTTGGTCTGGAGACAGAAGTTAGAGATTGGTCTGGAGACAGAAGTTAGAGGTTGTATGGAGACAGAAGTTAGAGGTTGTATGGAGACAGAAGTTAGAGGTTGTATGGAGACAGAAGTTAGAGGTTGGTCTGGAGACAGAAGTTAGAGGTTGGTCTGGAGACAGAAGTTAGAGTTTGGTCTGGAGACAGAAGTTAGAGGTTGTATGGAGACAGAAGTTAGAGGTTGGTCTGGAGACAGAAGTTAGAGGTTGTATGGAGACAGAAGTTAGAGGTTGTATGGAGACAGAAGTTAGAGGTTGGTCTGGAGACAGAAGTTAGAGGTTGGTCTGGAGACAGAAGTTAGAGGTTGGTCTGGAGACAGAGGTTAGAGGTTGGTCAGGAGACAGAAGTTAGAGGTTGGTCAGGAGACAGAAGTTAGAGGTTGGTCTGGAGACAGAAGTTAGAGGTTGGTCTGGAGACAGAAGTTAGAGGTTGGTCTGGAGACAGAAGTTAGAGGTTGGTCTGGAGACAGAAGTTAGAGGTTGGTCTGGAGACAGAAGTTAGAGGTTGGTCTGGAGACAGAAGTTAGAGGTTGGTCTGGAGACAGAAGTTAGAGGTTGGTCTGGAGACAGAAGTTAGAGGTTGTATGGAGACAGAAGTTAGAGGTTGGTCTGGAGACAGAAGTTAGAGGTTGTATGGAGACAGATGTTAGAGGTTGTATGGAGACAGAAGTTAGATGTTATTCTGTCTGGAGAGAATGAATGTGTGTAGAGATTGTTTCCTTTTCCTGGCTTTGCTATTGGTCCATTTCTGGTTCACTTGGCTCGAGGCTGTAATTTTGGAGTTGGGGTTGGAGGGGACACACAGGTTTATGAGATGAGAGCCCTGAGGAGTCAACTTCTGGCTGGTCATTGGTCAGATCCAACCAACTTCTCTCATATAGATCTGTTTGTCATCAGGGCCCACTGGTCACCTCTCTGCACACACACATGCAAACAATGAAATACACACACACTCCCCTGAAGTACTACAAAGGGGCTATTGTCATCTAAGAATGAAACAACCCCCAAAACACCCTTTTTCATAACAGGCGTGCCCTTTCTCATATCCGTCCCCTGTACCTGGCACTCACATGCCACTCAGCACTTGCTCAGAGACCTCACGGATGGAAAGAAAACATGGATACAGTACGGTCCCTTTTCTTAATTCCATGGGTTCCCTACTCCCTACTCAATAACTATTTTACAATCACAGGCAAACATCCAGTGGCAATAGCTGAACTCTCAGTATAGGTAGTAGTAATGAAGTGCTGTAGAGAGCAATACTGCATGATGACGTAGTGGATATCTCAGCATGACTTGTCATATGATCATCATGACTCAATATAGAGCACCCATATGTGAAAATCTGTTCATTCTGGTAATGCCCCTCTTTCAGATGTCCTGAGAATTCCATCCAATAGCAGACCACTGATTGAATCCCGATGGAGTGACGAAGACCTCTGATTGAAGTAGAGAAAGAGAGAAAGGGGGGTCTACTGAGAGGGACAGCCTGTCCACTCCCAGGACCTTCCCAGCCCCAGAGAAGAGGGTCAGACACACCACAGGCCTGGTCACAGCAAGGGGCTTGAGTTCCACCTGTCTGAAGAGAAAGGGCCCTGACCCTGGCATTGTTTGGTGAGGTTTGCAGTACTTCAGGCGCCACGTCTGGTTGCCTTTCGTAGCGCTCTGCTGGAGCACTTTGTCCCATTCTCTGTCTTGGAGATCAGGTCTCCTCCACCTCCCCAGCGCAGTGCCCCAATGTGGGGTGCAGGCCTCGCCTCAGAGACCCCTCTTGTTCCATCTTAATCCTGGGGAGTCAGCCTCACCAGAGGAGAGGCATCCCTTTATTCTGCCTCTCCTTCCTTCCTTCCTTCCTCCCTCCCTGGCATCCTTCCTTCCTTCCTCCCTCCCGGGCATCCTTCCTTCCTCCCTCCCTGGCATCCTTCCTTCCTTCCTCCCTGGCATCCTTCCTTCCTTCCTCCCTGGCATCCTTCCTTCCTTCCTTCCTCCCTCCCTGGCATACTTCCTTCCTCCCTCCCTCCCTGGCATCCTTCCTTCCTCCCTCCCTGGCATCCTTCCTTCTTTCCTCCCTCCCTGGCATCCTTCCTTCTTTCCTCCCTCCCTGGCATCCTTCCTTCCTTCCTCTCTCCCTGGCATCCTTCCTTCCTTCCTCCCTGGCATCCTTCCTTCCTTCCTCCCTGGCACCCTTCCTTCCTCCCTCGCTGGCATCCTTCCTTCCTCCCTCCCTGGCATCCTTCCTTCCTCCCTCCCTGGCATCCTTCCTTCCTCCCTGGCATCCTTCCTTCCTTCCTTCCTGGCATCCTTCCTTCCTCCCTCCCTGGCTTCCTTCCTTCCTCCCTGGCATCCTTCCTTCCTCCCTCCCTGGCATACTTCCTTCCTCCCTCCCTCCCTGGCATCCTTCCTTCCTCCCTCCCTGGCATACTTCCTTCCTCCCTCCCTCCCTGGCATCCTTCCTTCCTCCCTCCCTGGCTTCCTTCCTTCCTCCCTGGCATCCTTCCTTCCTCCCTCCCTGGCATACTTCCTTCCTCCCTCCCTCCCTGGCATCCTTCCTTCCTTCCTCCCTGGCATCCTTCCTTCCTCCCTCGCTGGCATCCTTCCTTCCTCCCTCCCTGGCATCCTTCCTTCCTCCCTCCCTGGCTTCCTTCCTTCCTCCCTGGCATCCTTCCTTCCTTCCTCCCTCCCTGGCATCCTTCCTTCCTCCCTCCCTGGCATCCATCCTCCATTCATTACATAAAAACACATATCGTCATTGTGCTCAGCCATCACACAGTCATGCATGTTTTCTGCATATTAAGAGAGCAAAGCCTTTCTCCATTTCATTTAAATAGCTTGCAAAGACTGGATAAGGAGAGAGAAAGAGGGAACGAGAGGAAAGTGGCAGACTAACTGAAAAAAATGTATAACGCAGTAATGAGCTGATTTGAGATAAACATCAATTCAGAAATATATCCAATTACATACGCTGTTCCCAATCCCAGATTACCTCTGTGTGAGAGGTTGAGTTACTCAGGGCACAACCAGAGGGAACACAGCTGAGCTCTCTATTATTTTATCTTAGCAATCTCCTTCGTCTCTCTCTCTGTCTGTCTCTCTGTCTCTGATATAAACTGTAGAAGAAAAGAAAAACAGTCAAACTACTCCCTTTGAGGACTAGATACCTCAGAGTAAGAGCTGGGGAGACCACACACCTCTACTTTGACTGGCACCACAGCACATACTTCTCCAGTCTACTTTCCTCAGTCTCTCCAGCCGCTTCCCCTTCACAGCTGCTGTTCCGCAAACCACAACCTGACACCGCGTCAGTCAGAGAGGGTAGGTGTGTGTGTGTTGTTTGCATACACGCGTATGTGTGTGTGTTGTTTGTGTGTCTGTGCTTGCTTGCATACATGCGTATGTGTGTGTGTTGTTTGTGTGCCTGTGCTTGCTTGCATACATGCGTATGTGTGTGTGTTGTTTATGTGTCTGTGCTTGCATACATGCGTATGTGTGTGTGTTGTTTATGTGTCTGTGCTTGCTTGCATACATGCGTATGTGTGTGTTGTTTGTGTGTCTGTGCTTGCTTGCATACATGCGTATGTGTGTGTGTTGTTTGTGTGTCTGTGCTTGCATACATGCGTATGTGTGTGTGTTGTTTGTGTGTCTGTGCTTGCTTGCATACATGCGTATGTGTGTGTGTTGTTTGTGTGTCTGTGCTTGCTTGCATACATGCGTATGTGTGTGTGTTGTTTGTGTGTCTGTGCTTGCTTGCATACATGCGTATGTGTGTGTGTTGTTTGTGTGTCTGTGCTTGCTTGCATACATGCGTATGTGTGTGTGTGTTGTTTGTGTGTCTGTGCTTGCTTGCATACATGTGTATGTGTGTGTGTTGTTTGTGTGTCTGTGCTTGCTTGCATACATGTGTATGTGTGTGTGTTTGTGTGTCTGTGCTTGCTTGCATACATGTGTATGTGTGTGTGTTGTTTGTGTGTCTGTGCTTGCTTGCATACATGTGTATGTGTTGTTTGTGTGTCTGTGCTTGCTTGCATACATGTGTATGTGTGTGTGTGTGCACGTTCACGCGCTTGCATGTGAAACCCCTGTGTGTATTTCTATAATGATCAGTCACTCTGCATAATGACTACGTCTAACCATGCCTGACCACATCTTCTCTGATTCCCTTAGCAGCTCAGAGAGGAATGTGTGGGCTGACTTAGCTCCCACCTCGCTTCTCCATGTCGAGTTAGAGCGTGCAGTGTCTGCCAGAGAGGCCCAATGCTTTTCACCCCCCCACCCACGGCTGCCAGAGAGGCCCAATGCTTTTCACCCCCTCCACCCACGGCTGCCAGAGAGGCCCAATGCTTTTCACCCCCTCCACCCACAGCTGCCAGAGAGGCCCAATGCGTATCACCCCCTCCACCCACAGCTGCCAGAGAGGCCCAATGCTTTTCACCCCCTCCACCCACAGCTGCCAGAGAGGCCCAATGCGTATCACCCCCTCCACCCACAGGTGCCAGAGAGGCCCAATGCTTTTCACCCCCTCCACCCACGGCTGCCAGACAGGCCCATGCATTTCACCCCCTCCACCCACGGCTGCCAGAGAGGCCCAATGCTTTTCACCCACGGCTGCCAGAGAGGCCCAATGCTTTTCACCCCTCCACTCACAGCTGCCAGATAGGCCCAATGCTTTTCACCCCCTCCACTCACAGCTGCCAGAGAGGCCCAATGCTTTTCACCCCCTCCACCCACGGCTGCCAGAGAGGCCCAATGCGTATCACCCCCTCCACCCATGGCTGCCAGAGAGGCCCAATGCTTTTCACCCCCTCCACTCACAGCTGCCAGAGAGGCCCAATGCTTTTCATCCCCTCCACCCACAGCTGCCAGAGAGGCCCAATGCTTTTCATCCCCTCCACCCACAGCTGCCAGAGAGGCCCAATGCTTTTCATCCCCTCCACCCACAGCTGCCAGAGAGTCCCAATGCTTTTCACCCCCCCACCCACAGCTACCAGACAGGCCCAAATACTTTTCACACCCTCCTTAGGTGGAGCAGCATGCACACACACACCCTCCTTAGGTGGAGCAGCATGCACGCACACACCCTCCTTAGGTGGAGCAGCATGCACGCACACACCCTCCTTAGGTGGAGCAGCATGCACACACACCCCCTCCTTAGGTGGAGCAGCATGCACACACACACACTCCTTAGGTGGAGCAGCATGCACACACACACCCTCCTTAGGTGGAGCAGCATGCACACACACCCTCCTTAGGTGGAGCAGCATGCACACACACACCCTCCTTAGGTGGAGCAGCATGCACACACACCCCCTCCTTAGGTGGAGCAGCATGCACACACACACCCTCCTTAGGTGGAGCAGCATGCACACACACACCCTTAACACCATTACATGTTTAAACCGTTGCAGTGTAAATGTGTGTATGACATCATAACCGCCATCGATAAGAGACATTACCTTGCAGCTGTATTCATCAACCTGGCCAAGGCTTTCGACTCTGTCAATCTCCACATTCTTATCGGCAGACTCAACAGCCTTGGTTTCTCAAATGATTGCCTCGCCTGGTTCACCAACTACTTCTCAGATAGAGTTCAGTGTGTCAAATCGGAGGGCCTGTTGTCCGGGCCTCTGACAGTCTCTATGGGGGTGCCACAGGGTTCAATTCTCGGGCCGACTCTCTTCTCTGTATACATCAATGATGTCGCTCTTGCTGCGGGTGATTCTCTGATCCACCTCTATGCAGACGACACCATTCTGTATACTTCTGGCCCTTCTTTGGACACTGTGTTAACTAATCTCCAGACGAGCTTCAATGCAATACAACACTCCTTCCGTGGCCTCCAACTGCTCTTAAACGCAAATAAAACTAAATAAACTATTCAACCGATCATTGCCCGCACCTGCCCGCCTATATGTCCATCAACGCATGCACTCTGCACACACATACCATGTATGCATACATCAAGGATTACAGGCTCATTACATTACATGATCGTCACACAGACAGCACCTACATTACATGATCGTCACACAGACAGCACCTACATTACATGATCCTCACACAGACAGCAACTACATTACATGATCGTCACACAGACAGCACCTAAATGACATGATCCTCACACAGAAAGCACCTACATTACATGATCGTCACACAGACAGCACCTACATTACTTGATCGTCACACACAAGTGCTCATGCTGATCAAATAGGCAACAACAACAAAAAATTCACACAAACTCTATTCCTCCACATTGCCTACTAACATAGTCAATAAGTCAACTGGGGTGCACCAAAACCGCTATGGTCCACCAAACCCTCTATGGTCCACCAAACCCTCTATGGTCCACCAAACCCTCTATGGTCCACCAAACCCTCTATGGTCCACCAAACCCTCTATGGTCCACCAAACCCTCTATGGTCCACCAAACCCTCTATGGTCCACCAAAACCGCTATGGTCCACCAAAACCTCTATGGTCCACCAAACCCTCTATGGTCCACCAAACCCTCTATGGTCCACCAAACCCTCTATGGTCCACCAAAACCTCTATGGTCCAACAAAACCTCTATGGTCCACCAAACCCTCTATGGTCCACCAAAACCTCTATGGTCCACCAAAACCTCTATGGTCCACTCTGCAGTGGAGGGGGAAAATCTATGTCCTCAGAAAGTGAAAATAGGACAACATGATCTGGCTCTTGACTCCTCACTGCCTAACAAAACTCCAAACTATCACATGAGCACAGAGCACTATTTGAGACAAAAACTTTGCTGCAGTCACAATGCATCAATATTCCATGATTTCTTCCATTATTTTGAGTCCTGTGCCATGCCCTTCTCTAGGGTACATATAGAAAGGGAGGAATAGAGGGCACCAACTCACACACATTCCTAAATCCTCTTGGAGGGAGGAATAGAGGGCACAAACACACACACATTCCTAAGTCTTCTTGGAGGGAGGAAAACTCGGTCTGAGGTGTCATAGCATTGTGAGAGCATGTGTGTGCGTTTGCTAGTGAATGCATGAGCAGCCAGGGTAAATCATTGAGATGGCTCCCAACAGAAACACTGGAATTTAGAGGCCCCTGTAGATCTCACTCTCTGTCACGCAGACACTCCTCCACAAGTCTGCTGCAGAAACACACACCATACACAGCCTCAACCAAAGGACCCTACACCCTGTCTGTCAGTTTCTGTTGGTGACTTCCGTACCTCTCTGCAGTGTACACATGGCCAGCACCTGTTTGACCCTCTCCTCCCCCTGGTCTTCCCTCTTTACTACCTAGCCCATTGAACCCTCATTACCATCAGCCTCCCCATTTCCACTGGGCCGCTGCTCTTTGTCAACTCCCCCCCCCCCACCCCCCACCCTTCCTTCTGACCCCTAGGACCCCACCCCTCACCCTTTAACTGCTCCCCCAGCCAATCACAATTCAGCATTCTGCCCCACTTCATCCTCTTCTCATTTCTTTATTGGGTTGTGCTTTCCCCATTACCTCCATTCCCTCAGTGATTACTCCTAAATTGCATCCATGTACTGAGAGTTGAACCCTGCAGAGACCTCCCTTTACTGGGGTTAATTTCCACCTAGCCAGCCTCTCCTCTATACGGAGCTCTCCTCATATATGGGCTGGAAGGAGACATGGCGGGGGAACACACTCACAACAGATGCTTTGTAGAATATAATCATTTACAAGGGAGGGGAAACAACTATGAAAAACACTATACGAAACATAAAAAATATCTTGAAGAAGTTGAGGAACATGACTTATGGCTGTGTAGTGTGTCTGTGCTGTTCTTTGTCTTGTTTGTGTGCTCTGTTGCTAGTTCCTAGCGTGCAACTCCTAACAGTCCAGGAGAAAAATGAAAAAGCACCCAGAATTTCTGAGTCATTGTGAGTGTAAAGTCTTAATCAGGAGGATTAGGTTTCAGTGTTGAATCACACTATTCTTTTCTACGGTTGTGATATTGTTTAGGAGCCAGAGCCAACACCTTCTCTCCCGCCTCTCTCTCCTAGACAATTCTATCGACGGATATTGACTTCACCCAATCTCTCAAGTGCACACAACTTTCTTGAGTGTTTTTGTGAGTGTGTGAGTGTGAAGCCAAATCATGGTTCCAAACGGCAACCCCCAGGACAGTCAAGAAGCCCTCATCCAGACAGGACAGTCCAGAACCCTCCTATCCCGACAGGCCAGTCCAGAACCCCCTATCCCGACAGGCTAGTCCAGAACCCCCTATCCCAACAGGACAGTCCAGAACCCCCTATCCCAACAGGCTAGTCCAGAACCCCCTATCCCAACAGGACAGTCCAGAACCCTCCTATCCCGACAGGACAGTCCAGAACCCTCCTATCCCGACAGGCCAGTCCAGAACCCTCCTATCCCGACAGGCCAGTTCAGAACCCTCCTATCCCGACAGGACAGTCCAGAACCCTCCTATCCCGACAGGCCAGTCCAGAACCCTCCTATCCCGACAGGCCAGTCCAGAACCCTCCTATCCCGACAGGCCAGTTCAGAACCCTCCTATCCCGACAGGACAGTCCAGAACCCTCCTATCCCGACAGGACAGTCCAGAACCCTCCTATCAAGACAGGCCAGTTCAGAACCCTCCTATCCCAACAGGACAGTCCAGAACCCACTATCCCGACAGGCCAGTCCAGAAACCCCTATCCCAACAGGCTAGTCCAGAACCCCCTATCCCAACAGGCTAGTCCAGAACCCCCTATCCCAACAGGACAGTCCAGAACCTATCCCAACAGGACAGTCCAGGACCCCTATCCCAACAGGACAGTCCAGAACCCCCTATCCCAACAAGCTAGGCCAGAACCTATCCCAACAGGACAGTCCAGAACCTATCCAAACAGGACAGTCCAGAACCTATCCCAACAGGACAGTCCAGAACCTATCCCAACAGAACAGTCCAGAACCTATCCCAACAGGATAGTCCAGAACCTATCCCAACAGGACAGTCCAGAACCTATCCCAACAGAACAGTCCAGAACCTATCCCAACAGGACAGTCCAGAACCTATCCCAACAGGACAGTCCAGAACCTATCCCGACAGGACAGTCCAGAACCTATCCCGACAGGACAGTCCAGAACCTATCCCAACAGGATAGTCCAGAACCTATCCCGACAGGACAGTCCAGAACCTATCCCGACAGGACAGTCCAGAACCTATCCCGACAGAACAGTCCAGAACCTATCCCAACAGGACAGTCCAGAACCTATCCCAACAGGATAGTCCAGAACCTATCCCAACAGGACAGTCCAGAACCTATCCCAACAGGACAGTCCAGAACCTATCCCAACAGGACAGTCCAGAACCTATCCCAACAGAACAGTCCAGAACCTATCCCAACAGGACAGTCCAGAACCTATCCCAACAGGACAGTCCAGAACCTATCCCAACAGGACAGTCCAGAACCTATCCCAACAGAACAGTCCAGAACCTATCCCAACAGGACAGTCCAGAACCTATCCCAACAGAACAGTCCAGAACCTATCCCAACAGGACAGTCCAGAACCTATCCCAACAGAACAGTCCAGAACCTATCCCAACAGAACAGTCCAGAACCTATCCCAACAGGACAGTCCAGAACCTATCCCAACAGGACAGTCCAGAACCTATCCCAACAGAACAGTCCAGAACCTATCCCAACAGAACAGTCCAGAACCTATCCCGACAGGACAGTCCAGAACCTATCCCAACAGAACAGTCCAGAACCTATCCCAACAGAACAGTCCAGAACCTATCCCAACAGGACAGTCCAGAACCTATCACCAACAGGACAGTCCAGAACCTATCCCAACAGGACAGTCCAGAACCTATCCCAACAGGACAGTCCAGAACCTATCCCAACAGGACAGTCCAGAACCTATCCCGACAGAACAGTCCAGAACCTATCCCGACAGGACAGTCCAGAACCTATCCCAACAGAACAGTCCAGAACCTATCCCAACAGGACAGTCCAGAACCTATCCCAACAGGACAGTCCAGAACCTATCCCAACAGGACAGTCCAGAACCTATCCCAACAGAACAGTCCAGAACCTATCCCAACAGGACAGTCCAGAACCTATCCCAACAGGACAGTCCAGAACCTATCCCAACAGGACAGTCCAGAACCTATCCCAACAGAACAGTCCAGAACCTATCCCAACAGGACAGTCCAGAACCTATCCCAACAGGACAGTCCAGAACCTATCCCAACAGGACAGTCCAGAACCTATCCCAACAGGACAGTCCAGAACCTATCCCAACAGAACAGTCCAGAACCTATCCCAACAGGACAGTCCAGAACCTATCCCAACAGGACAGTCCAGAACCTATCCCAACAGGACAGTCCAGGACCCCTATCCCAACAGGACAGTCCAGAACCCCCTATCCCAACAAGCTAGGCCAGAACCTATCCCAACAGAACAGTCCAGAACCTATCCCAACAGGATAGTCCAGAACCTATCCCAACAGGACAGTCCAGAACCTATCCCAACAGAACAGTCCAGAACCTATCCCAACAGGATAGTCCAGAACCTATCCCAACAGGACAGTCCAGAACCTATCCCAACAGGACAGTCCAGAACCTATCCCAACAGGACAGTCCAGAACCTATCCCAACAGAACAGTCCAGAACCTATCCCAACAGGACAGTCCAGAACCTATCCCAACAGGATAGTCCAGAACCTATCCCAACAGGACAGTCCAGAACCTATCCCAACAGGACAGTCCAGAACCTATCCCAACAGAACAGTCCAGAACCTATCCCAACAGGACAGTCCAGAACCTATCCCAACAGGATAGTCCAGAACCTATCCCAACAGGACAGTCCAGAACCTATCCCAACAGGACAGTCCAGAACCTATCCCAACAGGACAGTCCAGAACCTATCCCAACAGAACAGTCCAGAACCTATCCCAACAGGACAGTCCAGAACCTATCCCAACAGGACAGTCCAGAACCTATCCCAACAGGACAGTCCAGAACCTATCCCAACAGAACAGTCCAGAACCTATCCCAACAGAACAGTCCAGAACCTATCCCGACAGGACAGTCCAGAACCTATCCCAACAGAACAGTCCAGAACCTATCCCGACAGGACAGTCCAGAACCTATCCCAACAGAACAGTCCAGAACCTATCCCAACAGGACAGTCCAGAACCTATCCCAACAGGACAGTCCAGAACCTATCCCAACAGGACAGTCCAGAACCTATCCCAACAGAACAGTCCAGAACCTATCCCAACAGGACAGTCCAGAACCTATCCCAACAGGACAGTCCAGAACCTATCCCAACAGGACAGTCCAGAACCTATCCCAACAGAACAGTCCAGAACCTATCCCAACAGGACAGTCCAGAACCTATCCCAACAGGACAGTCCAGAACCTATCCCAACAGGACAGTCCAGAACCTATCCCAACAGGACAGTCCAGAACCTATCCCAACAGAACAGTCCAGAACCTATCCCAACAGGACAGTCCAGAACCTATCCCAACAGGACAGTCCAGAACCTATCCCAACAGGACAGTCCAGAACCTATCCCAACAGAACAGTCCAGAACCTATCCCAACAGGACAGTCCAGAACCTATCCCAACAGGACAGTCCAGAACCTATCCCAACAGAACAGTCCAGAACCTATCCCAACAGGACAGTCCAGAACCTATCCCAACAGGACAGTCCAGAACCTATCCCAACAGGACAGTCCAGAACCTATCCCAACAGGACAGTCCAGAACCTATCCCAACAGGACAGTCCAGAACCTATCCCAACAGGACAGTCCAGACGACAACACACCCGAGGAGAGGGATAGAGAGAGACGAAGACAACAAAGAGGAAAAGGAAGAAAGTGGATAAGGGGATGAGTGAGAGTGATGAGAGAAAAGAGAGTGTAGTGAGTCAGGTGCTGAGCTATGGTCTGGTATTCCTGTGTCATGGGACTGGGTGATGGTCTGGTATTCCTGTGAGGGGGACTGGGTGATGGTCTGGTATTCCTGTGAGGGGGACTGGGTGATGGTCTGGTATTCCTGTGAGGGGGACTGGGTGATGGTCTGTTATTCCTGTGAGGGGGCCTGGGTGATGGTCTGGTATTCCTGTGAGGGGGACTGGGTGATGGTCTGGTATTCCTGTGAGGGGGACTGGGTGATGGTCTGGTATTCCTGTGAGGGGGACTGGGTGATGGTCTGTTATTCCTGTGAGGGGGCCTGGGTGATGGTCTGGTATTCCTGTGAGGGGGACTGGGTGATGGTCTGGTATTCCTGTGAGGGGGACTGGGTGATGGTCTGGTATTCCTGTGAGGGGGCCTGCGTGATGGTCTGTTATTCCTGTGAGGGGGCCTTTGTGTGTTAGAGGGACACCAAATAGAGATTATACCATAGAGAGCTTTCATCTCACTTAACACCCCTCCTCTTCTGTCCCTTGTTTCCTTCTTATTCCCCTGTTTCCCCTAAAGCCCCCTCCCTCTCTCCATCCTCCTGCAGCCACGCTTCTGTCCCTTTAATTGTTTTTATTGTAACGGTTCAACCTAAGCAGGAAGCACATTTAATAACAGGGAAAGTACATTTTGACTGTCAGGGATTCCGGCTAAAGATGGAAATTGCATTAGGTTCAATGTGCACAGACTGGTTACCGAGCAACAGTCTCCGGGGGTTTCCCCCCACCGGGCTCTTCAAACGAGGCCTGTGATGTGGTCAGTGCCTCTTTAAAATCAGTACAGAGGGGAAATCAAACACACACAACGTGCGTATCTCTCTCTCACACATACACGCATATGTACCAAAGCGCACGTATCTCTCACTCAAGTGAAATCCACAGTAAACCCTGGGTCTGAGTCATCACAGCAGTATCCTGCCTCTCTGCTTGGCTCTGTGACAGAGGATGACATTCATACAGGTCCTTCATCAGTCCGTCCACTATAGCAGCTCTGAAGCACACGGGCCAATTACCTTCTGTTCCCAATACAATATGGAGGATTACGGAACCACGTAATTACAATTTAGCAGCTGTCAAGCCTGATATATGTTTCTCTTCCTCCATCTGGACTGCAGTGGAAGAGGCTGCTTCTGGGAGTCAACCCCCCCCCCCCGCCCCACACACACACACGTTGGCCATGCTACTCTACATACAGTAAGGTACAGGGAAAACTTGGCCATCAGAGAATAGTAGTGAGTGAGTGAATGCAGCTGCATTGCTTAATTTTACAAGTTGCACACACACAAGCCATGTGTCTAAGTGTGAAGTTAGGAAGTTACAAAGAGCCTAGAAAATCTGTTGTTTAAGGAGTCTGAAGAGGCAAGTTAACTGAATGAAGCAAAGGATCTTGTTATTCTGAGAGCTCTTCTATCAATATTGTCTTCACTGAGTAAGACATTTTATCCCTGAGAACCACAGGACAGCTTGTGGCAGGTCATGTTTAATGCACTTTAAGGGACTTTGAAGACCACTTTGCTTGTGAATATCGATCTAAGATAATTAAGTCTTTGCTTATAGACCAAGAAAAAGATGATGCATGTAAAAATCTAGGACGTTAAAGCACTCCAAATGTACCTGACTAAAAGCTTCAGGTCAGTACTGCTGTTTACTGCTGTTCAGCAGGTGGTCAGGTGTGTTGGTGAGGTGTGTTGGTCAGGTGTGTTGGTCAGGTGTGTTGGTGAGGTGTGTTGGTCAGGTGTGTTGGTCAGGTGTGTTGGTGAGGTGTGTTGGTCAGGTGTGTTGGTGAGGTGTGTTGGTCAGGTGTGTTGGTGAGGTGTGTTGGTCAGGTGTGTTGGTCAGGTGTGTTGGTCAGGTGTGTTGGTGAGGAGTGTTGGTGAGGAGTGTTGGTGAGGTGTGTTGGTGAGGTGTGTTGGTCAGGTGTGTTGGTGAGGTGTGTTGGTGAGGTGTGTTGGTGAGGTGTGTTGGTCAGGTGTGTTGGTCAGGTGTGTTGGTCAGGTGTGTTGGTCAGGTGTGTTGGTGAGGTGTGTTGGTCAGGTGTGTTGGTCAGGTGTGTTGGTCAGGTGTGTTGGTGAGGAGTGTTGGTGAGGTGTGTTGGTGAGGTGTGTTGGTGAGGTGGGTTGGTGAGGTGTGTTGGTCAGGTGTGTTGGTCAGGTGTGTTGGTCAGGTGTGTTGGTGAGGTGTGTTGGTCAGGTGTGTTGGTGAGGAGTGTTGGTGAGGAGTGTTGGTGAGGAATGTTGGTGAGGTGTGTTGGTGAGGTGGGTTGGTGAGGTGGGTTGGTGAGGTGTGTTGGTGAGGTGTGTTGGTGAGGTGTGTTGGTGAGGAGTGTTGGTGAGGTGTGTTGGTGAGGTGTGTTGGTGAGGTGTGTTGGTGAGGTGGTCAATTAGCAACATGTCAACATGAGATAGACAGGAGGGAAAGAAGGAAAGAGGGAGAGAGAGTGAACAAAGCTAGAAATGTGTATGCACACTACATGCAAAATGACTTCCATGAAAGATAAAAGAACACAGATTACATTTACATTTTCCTTTTGTACAGCAGCATTATAAGCTCAATATATTGTTGTGTCTCCCCCCTGCTCACCTGGGAAGGAGTGTCTGTGGAAGTAAGGCTCTCAGACAGAAAACATTATAGGGATAAACATGCGCAAGAGGCCTTTCTCTTGAGCTGCTCTCATCTTGGCTGTGAAGGTCTGGCAGTCTGACAACACGCAGAACGGAATTTCACATGTTGCGTTTGAACACCACCACTGAATGGTAACTCTCAACCCTCCCGGTTCTCTTCCGTGGTCAAAGGCCTAGGACTAGGAGACGCATGCAAGTGTCTGTGAGGTGTCTGTTGATGAGGACAAAGTAGCAACCAGCAGAGTAACAGATGTTGAACTGATTGCTCAGTGTGTCAACACACACACACACTTGTGAGGACTGCTGCTGTTTGAGTATTCAAGAGAAAGCATGGCAGGCCTCTTTAGAATGAAGATGTTTTAGAAGAAAAAAAACAGTCAATTTAACAATTAGCAGCTTGAAAATGCAGGCCTGAGGACCAAGCTTATCACAACCCTGGAGAGCTGCTATACACAGATGAGCCCTTTTCTTCTTCCTTTCTCCTTTCTCCGCTCTGTTTCTGGTGGCGCTTGCTAACTGAGAACATTCAGAGCTTCTTGCTGTCCTATTTTCTACTCTCCACAGATGTATTTTCATTAGGAGTTTCTTGTTGGGGCATTAAGTGTATTGCCGGGTGTTTGTGAGAGTTTTCTGAATGGAGGGAACAAGGGGAACAGTGGGGTGATGATGGCTGATTTGTAATAAAGGCCTCTGAATCATTCCTCCACTGAACCCTCCTGTTGCCGCTCCATCCCACCCCACCAATACGGCACTCTCCCCTGGGTAGCAGTCCTCAACTCTCCCCCTCTCTCTGGTGGGGCCCAGCCATCCTGTGTGGTTCTGGTTTAACCAGATGACCTGAACCAGAACGTGTCCCAGCACCACAGAGAGGTTGGAATGTGTGTGCCCAGAGGGGACAGAGTCTGGGATGTAAAGGAGAGGGTCAAGCCTCACATAAATAAACACACCACAATCACACACACTCCAACAAACACCCTGGCCTTTCTGGTCAAGTCCCGCGGGTGGGTGAGTGCCGAGGAGGAGAGTGGCACACCCGAGCTAAAAGTGTAGCGCTCTGCGGGCTAATTGAGCGTTTAATCGTGCTTAATACCTCGTCTGACATAGACAGGAGTTACAGGCCCCTCAGGCCTTATCCAGAACACCCCAGAGACACACACACTGCCCTTTCCCACCTGGACAAAAGGAACACCTATGTGACAATGCTGTTCATTGACTACGGCCGCCCCCAGATGGTAAGGGTAGGCAACAACACATCTGCCACACTGATCCTCAACACTGAGGCCCCTCAGGGGTGCGTGCTTAGTCCCTTCCTGTGCTCGCTGTTAACCCACGGCTGTGTGGCCAAGCACGACTCCAACATCATCATTAAGTTTTCTGATGACACAACAGTGGTAGGCCTGATCACCGACAACGATGAGACTATAGGGAGGTGGTCAGAGACCTGGCAGTGTGGTGCCAGGACAACAAACTCTACCTTAGCTTGAGCAAGACAAAGGAGTTGATCATGGACGACAGGAAAAGGAGGGCCGAAGAGGCTACCATTAACATCAACGGGGCTGATGTGGAGCGGATTGAGAGCTTCAAGTTCTTTGGTGTCCACATCACCAACAAACTATCATGGTCCAAACACACCAAGACAGTTGAAGAGGGCATGACAACACCTTTTACCCCTCAAGACACTGAAAAGATTTGGCATGGGTCCCCAGATCCTCAAAAAGTTATACAGCTGCACCATCGAGAGCATCCTGACCGGTTGCATCACTGCCTGGTATGGCAACTGCTCAGCATCTGACGGTAAGGCACTACAGGCAGGTAGTGCATACGGCCAAGTACATCACTGGGGCCAAGCTTCCTGACATCCAGAACCTATATACTAGGCAGTGTCAGAGGAAGGCCCAAAAAATTGTCAAAGATCCCAGTCACCCAAGTCATACACTGTTCTCACTTCTAACGCACGGCAAGCAGTACCGGAGCGCCAAGTCTAGGACCAAAAGGCTCCTTAACAGCTTCTACGCCCAAGCCATAAGACTGCTGAACAATTAATCAAATGGCCAACCGGACTATTTACATTGAACCCCCCTTTGTTTTTACACTGCTGCTACTCGCTGTTTATTATCTATGCTTAGTCATTTTACAAATTACCTCGACTAACCTGTAGTCCCGCATATTGACTTGGTACCGGTACCCCATGTATATAGCCTCATTATTGTTATGTCATTTTCTTGTTACTTTTTTATTAAAAAATAAAAACACTTGTTTATCTTGCACATATTTTCTTAACTATTTATTGAACTGCATTGTTGGTTATTAAGGGCTTGTAAATAAGCATTTCAAGTTAAGGGCTACTCTTGTTGTATTCAGCGCATGTGACAAATAAAATTTGATATGACTTACTAAAGAAAAGTTACATCTCAATAGGTGATCCAGGTATGTTCCTCAAGCAAGGGGGAGGCCGATGACATCACAGATTCCCACCAGACCAACTACTTGACTGCCATACTGTTTGAAGTTGTGTCAAAAAAAAAAATATTTTGCTCAAAATATTTATTTTTACCCTGAGCACAGAGCAACAGAGGAATATGTCACATCTGCTCCTGCCACGCCCTCTAATGCTCATCCGGTGTCTCCTTGACCTGCCACCACTCCCCCAGTGCTCTCTCCCTCTGTGTGTGTGATTGTGTGGGCGGAGACAGGTGTGCTGGAGTCAGAGCAGATTCCCACCAGCTGCAACCTGTTCCATAATCAAGACCTCTACAAATATTCAGTCCTGCCACTTCTACACTGCCAGATCGTAATCTCTGCCCAGTCAGTCCATGTTTCTAGCCGTTTGTTCCTGCTGTACCCATTTTCTCTTGCCTGACGCTGTTTTCCTCTCCACTACATTTCTGCCCACTCTGACTCTGGTCCCTGTCTCCAGTCCAATTTCTCGTCAGTCCTGCTACTCTGTCCTGGATTCCCCACGCTACGCTCCCTTGGATTCCCCTCTGGACCTGCTTACCCTGTCCCCACACCTCCCGCTCCAGCCTCAGCCTCCCCACCTGGCTTCCAGCAATCCACCCGAGCTTCCCCGGGCCTGCAATCAGTCTTCCCCCCCGTGTTTCAATAAATACATTGGTTACCTCATCCCAGTCTCCTCATCTGAGTCTGTTCTTGGGTTTCCCTGTTCTGCTCTGCGTGACAGTCCGATCTGGCCAAAGACATGAACCCAGCAGACTCAGATCCTCTCCACCAAACCCTCACTGGCCAAGACGCCGTGAGCTACATGACCAAGCCCTGAAAACCCTTCTGGAGCACATCAAGGAGTTTTCACAGAGCCTGTCTGACCTGCAGGGCCGAACCTTCGCCGGAGCTTGCAACCAGCCCCTAGTTCGCCTCCTCTGCTCCGTGAGCCGTTCGTTCTGGCACCTGAGCGGTATGACGGCAACCTGGGAGCTCGCAGAGACTTTTTATTACAACGTTTGCTGGTATACAAGCAACAGCCCCACTCTTATTCTAGCAAACGGGCCAAGATATCCTTCCTGATTGGCAGCCTCTGTGGAGCAACGCTTTCTCGGGCCACGGCTGTGTGGGAGAAACAGTCCCCTGTCTGTTCCTCCTACTCCAGCTTCACGGAGAAGACGAGGAGAGCCTTTGACCACCCTGTCTGCGGTAAGGATGCTGCCAACGACTCCTGTCCCTCCTTCAAGGCTCCCATAGGTGTCATTGAGATGGCGATCAAGTTTTGCACCCTCAACGCTGAGAGCGGCTGGAATGAGGCCCTTCAGGGAGCATTCCAGAATGCTCTCACCGAAACCATCAAGGATGAGTTGGTGTCCAGGGATGAGCCTGATGGACATGGAGCTCATCTCTTTCTCCATACGCATCGAGAACCATCAGAGAGGGCAGAACCCGAACCCCCACGGCTCGACTGGGCCCATCTCTCTCCTGGGGAGAGGCAGCGGCGAGTCTGCACTAGGAGCTGCCTGTACTGTGGCCAGGTTGGTCACTTTGTCTCCACTTGTTCACTGCGGCCAGCTAAAGGGGGTGGCTCAGCTGTAGTGGGGGATATACTGTTGAGTCAAAGCACCGGTCCATCTTTCCCCAAACCCTTGCTAGATGGCACTCTTGTATGGCAAAGCCAGGCTTTTTCTCTACCTGCCCTCAACGACTCGGGTGCCGACGAGAGTTTCCTGGACCGAAGTGTTGTTACCCAGTTGGGTCTGGACACTGTTCCACTCGATTCACCCCTCGATGCCAACGCTCTCAATGGACAACTCCTTGCCCGTGTCAGTGAGAGAACTGTGCCGGTCATCTTGTGTCTCTCTGGGAATCAGCAGGAAAGGGTCAGTCTCCACATAATCGACTGCCCTCGCTCTGCCCTGGTTCCTCGTTTAAAGCTGCACAACCTACAGATCGACTGGACCCTGGAAGGGTCACCACTTGGAGTACATTTTGTCACTCTAATTGTCCACATTCTGCCTTTCCCCCTCCCTTTTCTGTGCCCCAGTCCATTCCAGAACCCCCGGACCTGTCATCCGTTCCTCCAGAGTATCACGATCTAGCTCCTGTGTTCAGCAAGCACCACACCCTGTCTCTGCCACCTCACCGGCCGTACGACTGCGCTATTGACCTCCAGCCTGGAGCTCCTCTCCCTGTAGCCTGTTGTATAACCTCTCTCCCCAACCAAGAGGCTATGGAGGGGTATATCCAGGATTCCCTAGCTGCAGAACATGTTAGCCCTTCTTCCTCTCCGGTGGGGGCTGTTTTTTTCTTTGTCAAGAAAAAAGGTCACTGAGGCCGTGCATAGACTGTCATGGGAAGGAATAGTGTCACTGTTAGGAACAAGTATCCCTTGCCACTCATCAGTTCTGCTTTTGCCTCCCTCCATGGTGCCGCGGTGTTCACTAAACTCGACCTCCGGAATGCCTACCACCTTGTCTACATCAGAGGGGGACGAGTGGAAAATGGCATTCAACACACCACTTGGACACTGAGTATTTGGTTATGCTGTTTGGTCTCACTAACGCTCCTGCTGTTTTCCAGAGCCTGGTTAATGATGTTCTGAGGGATGAAGCGTGATTTGATGCTTTGTTTTTGACTATGTGAACATTTTCATTTTTTTCAAGGACCCTGAGGCTCACCAGCAACATGTTCTCCAACGGCTGCTGGAGAATAATCTTTTTGTTAACTTCATTGGGATAGGGGGCAGCATTTTCACTTTTGGATTAAAAGCGTGCCCAGAGTAAACTGCCTCATACTCAGTCCCAGATGCTAATATATGCAAAGTATTAGTATTATTGGATAGAAAACACTCTGAAGTTTCTAAAACTGTTTGAATGATGTCTGTGAGTATAACAGAACTCATATGGCAGGCAAAAACCTGAGAAATTTTCAAACAGGAAGTGGGAAATCTGAGGTTAGTAGTTTTTCAACTCAGCCCCTGTTGAAGTGGGATATTGGTTATGTTGCACTTCCTAAGACTTCCACTAGATGTCAACCATCTTTAGAACGTTGTTTGATGCTTCTACTATGAAGGGGGGCTGAATGAGAGGGGAATGAGTCAGAGGTCTGCCAGCAGTCACGAGCATTCACATGAGAGGTAGCTCTCGTTCCATTGCTTTTCTACAGACAATGGAATTCTCCGGTTGGAACATTATTGAATATTTATGATAAAAACATCCTAAAGATTGATTCTATACTTAGTTTGACACGTTTCTACAAACTGTAATATAACTTTTTGTAATTTCCGTCCGAACTTTCCGCTGGACGTTGCACTGCGTTTCGATTTGTTTACCAAACGCCATAACAAAAGGAGGTATATGGACATAAATGATGAACTTTATCGAACAAAACAAACATTTATTGTGGAACTGGGATTCCTGGGAGTGCATTTTGATGAAGATCATAAGGTAGGTGAATATTTATAATAGTATTTCTGACTAATGTTGACTGCGCAACATGGCGGATATTTCTTTTGGCTGGTTTGGGCTCCATACTCAGATTATTGTATTTTTCCATAAAGTTTTTAAAAAATCTGACACAGCGGTTGCATTAAAGGCTGAGAGATGTGAGTTTTATGCTTCCAGTGTCCTTCCTGTGTTACATAATTGCACAAGGACAGTTACGGATGGACCCTGCCAAAGTCAGAGCGGTCACAGAGTGTTGTAACAACTTTAATGTGTTACAGAGTTAATGTTTAAGTTAATTCATTGAGAGGTATCTAAAGATATTTCTTACAGTTATTTACATATGTAATTGTATTGGTTAGTATTGAATTACGCTTTTGACTGCAAGTTCCAGAATGCCTTGCGACAGGAACGAGAGAGATAACGCGGCAGTTATGTGCAGGTGCACAGTGATTAAGCTGATTTTCCGCTAACATCTTGTTTACATTGCTCTGTAGAATCTAAAGTTGTTAATTGTAACGTGAACAAGTATTATTACATAAATAAGCTTTCATATCAAACCTGACGTCCCGAGTCATTACTTTGAAGACAGTTAATCGAACATTTGATGCCGAAACCTGGGATATGAGCTGCGACGAAGAAGTGGCTGAAATGGCTGAGGAGGAACGTCGGCATGAAGCAGAAAGAATGAGACGAAAGCGGGGTGCCATTCGAGGCGCCACCACGCGGATTTTGAATCAGATGGACGTGGAAATAGCCCATTCAAATCCAGATACCGATCACTTGAGTACATTGTTGGAATTGCTATCAGCTAAGGAGGACAGTTTGTTTGAACTCGATTGTGGAATTGAACAGTTAACGCAATTGGACGGATTGGAGGCAGAGATTGCATGCACGGAGGATTACAAAGAGCGCATTATCATGCTGAAGAGCCGTGCACAAAGAGTGATAACGAAGAAACAGGACGTCAATCCACTACCAGCCTGGGTGAGTGACGCTAACTCAAACATATCACAGAGACAATCAGTAAGGCTACCAAAGTTGATTATTGAGAAATTCTATGGAGATGTCAGTATGTGGCAGGAGTTTTGGAGCCAGTATGAGGCTGCTATTCACAACAATGATTCACTGTGTAATAAAGAGAAGTTTAACTATCTGAAAACATATCTCACTGGACCAGCTGCAAAGGCAGTAGCAGGACTGATGTTAACAGACAGTAACTATGATGATGCAATCGTTCTACTCAAGAGCAGATTTGGAAGGAAAGATCTTGTGATTAGTGCTCATATGTCAAAGCTGCTGAATCTCACACCTGTGAAGAAATCCTCTGATCTAAATGCATTGAGGCGGCTATATGATGAATGTGAAATTCAGATTAGGAGCTTGGAATCACTGGGTGTAGTGTCAGAAACCTATGGAAGCCTACTATGCCCAATCTTACTACAGATGATTCCAGAGGGCATAGCTCTTGACTATAGTTGTCAGAGGGGAGTAGATGATGAATGGAAAGTGTCTGAGATGATCAGTTTCCTACAGAAAGAGGTTCAGAGCAGGGAGAGAGCGCTACAAATGACAAGATCATACAACCAACAGAAAGAGAGCAAACCATGGAACATGTCATGCTTCTCCAATGAAATGAAAACAAAAAGACCCAACATGCCCTCTGCTGCAGCACTGCATACAGCCAGCCAGAAGGAACAAAACTGTCTATTCTGTGACAGTGCAGACCACAAATCAGAAAACTGCCCTGACCACAATATTGCTACACGCAAAGAGAAACTAAAGAAAATGGGAAGATGCTTTGTATGTTTGGGACAGAGACACATAGCAAAATTCTGTAAAGTCAAAGATGTGTCATGTGCAACATGTGGAAGCAGACATCACATTGCTGTGTGTACCAGTAAGAGGAGTGAGGTGCAACCCCCTACTGTTTCTGTAGATGCTGTTGTTTCCTCAGTTATTCCCCATTCAGTGAGGATGAAACCAGATGGACAGAACACTGTGTTGCTACAAACGGCAAAGGCATGGGTAGAAGGCCCATCGGGCAGGAAGATAGCTCGTTTCTTACTAGATGGAGGCAGTCAGAGAAGCTTCATACATGAAAACCTTGTGAAGGGCTTGACGCTACCAGTAATCAGACAAGAGGCACTCACTCTTCACACGTTTGGCTCCTCTGCCCCAGCAACATCCCAACGCAACACAGTAAAAGTCATCTTGGAGAATGTCTGGGACAAATAGCAGAGAATAGAGAGAGAGGCAATTGAAACCACACAAGTGTGCACAGCTGTGATGAAGGTTCCTGGTGAACGGATTCAGCATGAGCTCAGTAAAGGGGGACTGCAGCTCGCAGGCTTTCCAGGAGATGACAATGATTCTGAACTCTCTGTCCTGATAGGAGCAGACGACTACTGGCAGATAGTATCAGGCAGAGTGGAGCGACTGACGGAGACGCTAGTTGCTTTAGAGAGCACCTTTGGATGGTCGGTGCAGAGACCCATGTCCATGTCAAGTGTCGCCGAGGCAACCTGCATGTTCATCCCACTTGATGAAGACACACTAGTCTCCAAGCAGCTGCATGCATTCTGGGAGCTTGAGTCTCTGGGTATTCTAAGAGAGAAAACACAGAACCCAGAGGAAAACGAGGCTCTACAAAGGTTCGAGGAAACAACCACCTTCAAAGATGGGCGATACCATGTGTAGTTGCCATGGAAACGAGAAATGCCAGAACTCCAAGACAACTATAGAATCGCCAAGAAACAGTTTGAAGGTCTAAAGAAAAGACTGAAGAAGGATGTGACATTGTACAGCAGATACAATGAAGTAGTAGAGACCTACTTACTTCAAGACATGGCAGAGGACGTGCCCAAGGACAACGCATCAAGTGCAGACAACGTAAAATACTACTTACCTCACCATGCAGTACTCCGAGAAGATAAGGTGACAACAAAACTGAGAGTAGTGTTTGATGCCTCGTCCCATGAAGATGGCTGTCCATCCCTCAATGACTGTCTACTCACAGGACCGAACCTGAATCCGGATCTGCTCAGTGTTCTGAGTTCTGCAGTTATCCCTAGCAGAGAGAGACAGAGACGCCGTGAGATTTCTATGGCTCACAGGCCCACCAAGGGGAGAAAATGAAGAGGAGCTGCGTGTGCTGAGGATGAAAAGAGTGGTAATTTGGAGCTTCCCCAAGTCCATTTTTGCTGGCAGCTACAATCAGGAAGCACCTGAAACAATATGAAACAGAACAACCAGAAGTTGTAGAGATACTGAGAGAGTCACTATATAGATGACTTCATTGCAAGTTCACGCAATGTTGAAGAGGCTTACCTTGTGAAAACAACTGCAAAGCGAATGCTGTCGATTGCAGGCATGGACCTCTGCAATTGGATGACCAATTCTCCTGAATTGAAAACAAAATGGGAGGAGAGTACGACAACTGACCACCCGTTGATGCTAGAAACACAAGGATTAGTGCTGAAGGTTTTACGTTTAGTATGGAGGCTGGAAACGGATGACTTTGTGTTTGACCTCAGGCCGCTACTGAGCATTCAAAAGCAAAAGGAAAACACAAAGAAGTGCAGTCGTCTGCACGTATCTTCGACCCTCTTGGTTTCTTAACTCCCTTCACCATCAGGATCAAGTGCATGTTCCAGGAAATGTGGGAGAAGGGACTCAGCTGGGACAAAGAATTACCACCTGATCTGACACGAGAATAGCAACAGTGGTGTTCAGAACTACCCCAGTTACACCAGCTCACCATACCAAAGTGGTAGCGAATAACCACACCCTGAAACTACACGTGTTCTGTGATGAAAGTGAAAGGGCTTACAGTGCAGTAGCTTACCTGCAAGGTGAGTCACAAGACAGGGAAACAACAAGTCTAGTCGCATCCAAGTCCAGGGTAGCCCCACTTAAGAAAATGACGCTGCCACGCCTGGAGCTCATGGGAGCTGTGATTGGAGCGAGACTAGCAAACAACTTGATGACCACACTGAAAATTTTGAGGAGACCTATTCAGTTGATATATTGCCTAGAGATCTAGATGAACAGTTGTTCATCGGGGGGGGGTGTTGTAACTTTAATGTGTTACAGAGTTAATGTTTAAGTTAATTCATTGAGAGGTATCTAAAGATATTTCTTTGCAGTTATTTACATATGTAATTGTATTGGTTAGTATTGAATTACGCTTTTGACTGCAAGTTCCAGAATGCCTTGCGACAGGAATGAGAGAGATAACGCGGCAGTTATGTGCAGGTGCAAAGTGATTAAGCTGATTTTCCGCTAACATCTTGTTTACATTGCTCTGTAGAATCTAAAGTTGTTAATTTAACGTGAACAAGTATTATTACTAAAATAAGCTTTCATATCAAACCCGACGTCCCGAGTCATTACTTTGAAGACAGTTGATCTAACACAGAGTGGCATGTGCCCTCGAATCAAAAAGCAGCGACAGCGTTTCCTGGGGTTTGCCCATTTTTACAAACGTTTCATCCATGACTACAGCCGTTTGGCAGCCCCTCTCATCTCCACCTCCACTCCATTCCACTGGTCACCCTGGGGCAGAGGCAGAATTCCAGGAACTCTAGCGCTGCTTCACTTCACTCTCCAATCCTCACCCAGAACTCCAGTTCGTATTTGAGCTTGACGCCTCCGATACCGGGGTAAATGCTGTTCTGTCTCAACGTTCCCCCTCTGATCAGAAGCTTCACCCATGTGTTTTCTTGTCCCGCAAGCTCTCACCTGCAGAAAAAAATTGAGGTAACCGGGAACTTCTGGCTGTGAAGCTGGCACTTGAGGAGTGGCATCACTGGTTGGAGGGCTCGGTTTTCCCCTTCATTGTGTGGACAGACCACAAAAATCTGCCCTACATCCAGACCGCCAAGCGTCTGAACTCCCAGCAGTCCAGGTGGGCATTAATCTTTGGAAGATTCAACTTCACACTCACTTAGCGCCCCAGATCTAAGAATACCAAGCCTGACTCCTTCTCCCGTCAGTTCACCGCCAACAACACCAGTTCCGAGCCAAAGGGCATTATGCCATCCACCTGCATCCACCGCTGTCTCCTGGGAGATCGAGTCCCGTATTAGCCAGGCTCAGCAGAACCAGCCTGACCCAGGGAACGGTCCTAGAAAGCCTGTTTGTTCCAGATTCAGTTCACTCTGAAGTTCTTCGGTGGGCCCATTCTTGCCACCTGTCACTCTGGCATGAACCGGACTGTTGCCTTCCTGCATCAGCGCTTTTGGTGGCCCACCATGGAGAGAGACACTCGGGAGTTCATCTCAGCCTGCTCGGTCTGTGCCCGGAACAAAACTCCACTAAACCCACTTCCGGTCTGCTTCGCCCTCTTCCCATACCCAGTCGCCCCTGGTCACACATAGCTCTGGACTTCGTCACTGGCCTTTTAACGGTAACTTAGTCATCCTCACCATTAGACAGATTTTCCAAAGCGGATCACAGTCATTCCCCTCTCCAAGCTTCCATCCTCCAGGGAGACTGTGGACCTGCTGGTATCCCATGTGTTTCGGCTGCATGGTATTCCCACTGACATTGTTTCCGACAGGGGACCCCAGTTTACATCCCATGAATGGAGATCCTTTCTTCTGTTCAGCACTTGGCATCAATGTTAGTCTTTCATCTGGATATCACCCCCAGACCGACCGGGCCAACCAGGAGCTGGAGACTCCCCTACGCTTTGTGCGTTCGGCTAACCCTTCCTCCTCGAGTGCTCAGCTACCCTGGGTGGAATATGCCCACAACACCCTTCTCAATGCCTCGTCAGGTATGTCACCCTTTGAGTGTGCTCCTTTCTAAAATGTAGTTGCCCTCAGAACAGCCTCAATTCGTAGGGGCATGGACTCTACAAGGTGTCGAAAGCGTCCCGAAGGGACGCTGGACCATATTGACTACAATGCTTCCCGAAGTTGTGTCAAGTTGGCTGGATGTCCTTTGAGTGGTGGACCATTCTTGATACACATTGGAAACTGTTGAGCAGCGTTGCAGTTCTTGACACAAACCGGTGCACCTGGCACCTACTACCATACCCCATTCAAAGGGCATTTAAATCCTTTGTCTTGCCCATTCACCCTCTGAATAGCACACATAGACAATCAATGCCTCAATTGTCAAGGCTTAAAAATCATTCTTTAATCTGTCTCCTCCCCTTCATCTACACTGATTGATGTGGATTTACCAAGTGACATCAATAAGGGATCATTGGATTCGCCTTGTTGTTTGTCATGTTTTGTACACTCAGCGTATATGCACAAAATTAAACGGTTTAAAGGGTGAATGAAACATAATTTCAGCTCCTAATCGTCTCAAGCCTGACTGCCATCCTCCTCTCCCCAACCAAAACAACACATAACCTTCTATGAGCCAGCTCAAGACAGAACTCGGCTGTGTGTTTCCATTGACTCAGTGAGTATGACTCACTGTGGTTACTCATCGATCCAGGTTTTTCTGATGCGGTGTGGCTGAATGGATGTGTTTATTATGAATCTCTACAACAGTGACGGATTCTTCATATTCTTCATAACCACTGAGGCATAAACTACCAATCACAGGATGGATGCTGCAACGTTACTGGGGGGGGGGGGTTTCATTTATCATATCGGGACCGAGGCATTCTTAGACCCATAAACGTTCCCCATGATTCATGAGGAGATTCTGCTGATGATGACGCAATAATTTCCCAAAATGAACCCCTGACTGCTACAGTGGCAGGCAGTGTTTCAGTCTTCCCCAAGCAGAGTCACACCTCTGAGGCATGGTCCCATATAAACTCCTCTATCCTCTTCTTCTTGGTTCTATTTCTTTTGATTTTCTCCTTCATACAGTGCCTTGCGAAAGTATTCGGCCCCCTTGAACTTTGCGACCTTTTGCCCCATTTCAGGCTTCAAACATAAAGATATAAAACTGTATTTTTTTGTGAAGAATCAACAACAAGTGGGACACAATCATGAAGTGGAACGACATTTATTGGATATTTCAAACTTTTTTAACCAATCAAAAACTGAAAATTGGGAAGATCTTACCTCACTCTCACCCTTGCCATCCTTAAACCCTTCACTCTCTCACTCTTCTTCTTAATATTTCCCTAATTTGTACGGTGATGGTACAGTAACAACCCTACCTTCTGTACAGACCCAATTCCTCCTGTCAATATACGTGCACAGGAAAATCCTCTCATCGCAAGCCAAAGACATCTAATCCCAAATAACCATTAACAGCTGAAAAATGGTTAGGTACAGTAATTATGGAAAGAGAGAAAGTAATAAGACAGATGAAAAAGTGGAGGGCGAGTAAGACGAGTGAGAAAGGAGAGAGAGAATTCTGGGCACCAGGCCATGGTTAAGGAGCCAGAGTAAAAACACAGCACATCTCACATCCAATCAAGCTGAGCCCTGCAGCCAGCCTGAATTAAGGTCCATTAATGACATCAAGACAAATAATCAACTACTGCATATAATTAAACAGTCCTTTATTTTATAGTGCTGAACTGGCCTCCAACATAAAGAACAGTGGATCAGTGATCTAATTAAACATCCTCTGTTTGTTTTAACCCTGCGTGGGTTGGCTCATTAAGGCCCGATGCTGAGTGATGGCTAAGAGTTAGCTGTGTCGGTCAGACCCAGGATCACAAGGCTGCTCCTCAGATCTACTGACGGAAATCTGATAAGCAGCACAGGCATGACAGACAGAGGGATGGATGTGGTGAGGGAGCATCCTCAAGTGAGAGATGATGTACAGTGTGTGTGTGTATGCGTTTCATATAACATTTTACTTGTCACATGCGCTGAATACAACTAGTGTAGACTTTACCATGAAATGCTTGCTTACGAGCCCTTCCCAACAATGCAGAGTTTAAAAAAAATCCTGGATGGCAGGGAGCTCAGCCACAGTGATGTATTGGGCTATCCGTAACGCCCTCTGTAGCACTTTGCGATCAAGTGCATTTGCCATGCCAAGTGGTGATGCAGCTAGTCAAGATACTTTCGATGGTGCAGGTTTGATCATACACCTAACTTTGAGGATCCGAGGGGAAGAGGCGCTGCCGTGCACTCTTTACGACTGTGCGGGTGTTCGTGGGCCATGTTAGGTCTTAGTGATGTGGACGCCACGGAACTTGAAGCTCTAGACCCTCTCTACAAGCGCCCCATCAATGTGGATAGTTGTGTGCTCTCCCCTCTTTCTCCTATAGTCCACGATCAGCTCCTTGGTCTTACTGACGTTAAGGGAGAGGTTGTTGTCCTGGCACCACACTGCAACGTCTCTGACCTCCCTTTTAAGCTGACTCATCGCCGTCAGTGATCAGGCCTAACACCGTCGTATCATCAGCAAACTTGATGATGTTGTTGGAGTAGTGCGTAACCATGCAGTTGTGGTGAACAGGGAGTACAGGAGTGGCCGAAGTACACAGCCTTGAAGGGCACCCATGTTGAAGGTCGGCGTGGCAGAGTTGTTGTTGTCTACCCTCGCCACCTAGGGCCGTTAAGAAGTCCAGGATCCAGTTGCAGACGTAGGGGTTTAGTCCAAGGGGCACCTTGCATAGTGATAAGCATGGTGGGGACTATTGTGTTAAATGCTGAGCATTCTCACATAGTTATTTCCCCTTTTGTCCAGGTGGGAAAGGGCAGTGTGAAATGGAATTGAGATTGCATCATCTGTGGATCTGTTGGGGTGGTATGTCAATTGGAGTGGGTCTAGGGGGCATGGGATGATGGTGTTGATATGTGTCATTGAGAACGCACCCTGATATTCCGTCTGTTTGATTGGTAAACTGTTTAAATGTTTTGCTCACATTGGCCACAGAGAGCGAGATCACACAGTCAATCAGAAAAACACTGAAAGGCATTTAGCTCGTTTGGGCGTTCTGCACCACTGGGCAACTTATAGCTGAGTTTCCCTTTGTAATCCGTTAACGTCTGCAAGCCGTGTCACAAATACCGAGTGTTGGCGCCAGTATAACAGGATTTCACCTCCTATGTTGTCCTTTCCCCTTCCTCCTATGTTGTCCTTTCCCCTTCCTCCTATGTTGTCCTTTCCCCTTCCTCCTATGTTGTCCTTTCCCCTTCCTCCTATGTTGTCCTTTCCCCTTCCTCCTATGTTGTCCTTTCCCCTTCCTCCTATGTTGTCCTTTCCCCTTCCTCCTATGTTGTCCTTTCCCCTTCCTCCTATGTTGTCCTTTCCCCTTCCTCCTATGTTGTCCTTTCCCCTTCCTCCTATGTTGTCCTTTCCCCTTCCTCCTATGTTGTCCTTTCCCCTTCCTCCTATGTTGTCCTTTCACCTTCCTCCTATGTTGTCCTTTCCCCTTCCTCCTATGTTGTCCTTTCCCCTTCCTCCTATGTTGTCCTTTCCCCTTCCTCCTATGTTGTCCTTTCCCCTTCCTCCTATGTTGTCCTTTCCCCTTCCTCCTATGTTGTCCTTTCCCCTTCCTCCTATGTTGTCCTTTCCCCTTCCTCCTATGTTGTCCTTTCCCCTTCCTCCTATGTTGTCCTTTCCCCTTCCTCCTATGTTGTCCTTTCCCCTTCCTCCTATGTTGTCCTTTCCCCTTCCTCCTGTGTTGTCCTTTCCCCTTCCTCCTGTGTTGTCCTTTCCCCTTCCTCCTGTGTTGTCCTTTCCCCTTCCTCCTGTGTTGTCCTTTCCCCTTCCTCCTGTGTTGTCCTTTCCCCTTCCTCCTGTGTTGTCCTTTCCCCTTCCTCCTATGTTGTCCTTTCCCCTTCCTCCTATGTTGTCCTTTCCCCTTCCTCCTGTTGTCCTTTCCCCTTCCTCCTATGTTGTCCTTTCCCCTTCCTCCTATGTTGTCCTTTCCCCTTCCTCCTATGTTGTCCTTTCCCCTTCCTCCTATGTTGTCCTTTCCCATTCCTCCTATGTTGTCCTTTCCCCTTCCTCCTATGTTGTCCTTTCCCCTTCCTCCTATGTTGTCCTTTCCCTTCCTCCTATGTTGTCCTTTCCCCTTCCTCCTTTGTTGTCCTTTCCCCTTCCTCCTATGTTGTCCTTTCCCCTTCCTCCTATGTTGTCCTTTCCCCTTCCTCCTGTTGTCCTTTCCCCTTCCTCCTATGTTGTCCTTTCCCCTTCCTCCTATGTTGTCCTTTCCCCTTCCTCCTATGTTGTCCTTTCCCCTTCCTCCTATGTTGTCCTTTCCCCTTCCTCCTATGTTGTCCTTTCCCCTTCCTCCTATGTTGTCCTTTCCCCTTCCTCCTATGTTGTCCTTTCCCCTTCCTCCTATGTTGTCCTTTCCCCTTCCTCCTATGTTGTCCTTTCCCCTTCCTCCTATGTTGTCCTTTCCCCTTCCTCCTATGTTGTCCTTTCCCCTTCCTCCTATGTTGTCCTTTCCCCTTCCTCCTATGTTGTCCTTTCCCCTTCCTCCTATGTTGTCCTTTCCCCTTCCTCCTATGTTGTCCTTTCCCCTTCCTCCTATGTTGTCCTTTCCCCTTCCTCCTATGTTGTCCTTTCCCCTTCCTCCTATGTTGTCCTTTCCCCTTCCTCCTATGTTGTCCTTTCCCCTTCCTCCTATGTTGTCCTTTCCCCTTCCTCCTATGTTGTCCTTTCCCCTTCCTCCTATGTTGTCCTTTCCCCTTCCTCCTATGTTGTCCTTTCCCCTTCCTCCTATGTTGTCCTTTCCCCTTCCTCCTATGTTGTCCTTTCCCCTTCCTCCTATGTTGTCCTTTCCCCTTCCTCCTATGTTGTCCTTTCCCCTTCCTCCTATGTTGTCCTTTCCCCTTCCTCCTATGTTGTCCTTTCCCCTTCCTCCTATGTTGTCCTTTCCCCTTCCTCCTATGTTGTCCTTTCCCCTTCCTCCTATGTTGTCCTTTCCCATGTTTGACGTCTCGCCGGAGGTCGTAGTGGGCTTTCTTGTATGCGTCCATGTCCTGCCCCTTGTAAGCAGTAGCACTAGCCTTTAGCACAGCGCGGATATTGCCTGTAATCCATGGTTTTTGGTTTGGATAAGTTCTTATAGTCACTGTGGAGATGATATTGTCTATGCACTTATTGATTAAGCCTGTGACTGTTGTGATAAACTCCTCAATACTAATCGGATGAATCCTGGAACATATCCCAATCTGTACGAGCAAAACAGTCTTGTAGCCTCTTGTCAGCTTCATCCGACCACTTCCGTACTGGTACTTCCCGTTTGAGCTTTTGTTTGTAAACAGGAAGCAGGAGAATGGAGTCATGGTCATATTTGCCGAAGGGAGGATGAGAGAGGGCCTTGTATGTGTTTCTGTGGGTGTAATAAAAGTGGTCTAACATTTTAGCGGTGCGTGGGATTGGTTGATAGAAGTGAGGTAAGACTGTTTTAAGTCTCCACCCCCCAGAAATGCTACCTCTGAGTGAGTGGTTTCTTGTTTTTTTATGGCCGCATACTGTTCATCGAGTGCCAAAGTGGTGTTTGATTGGGTCGGGACGTAGACAGCTGTGATACTTACAGATGAGAACTCTCTTGGTAGATAAAAGGTTCTCTAGATTACCATGAGGTATTCTATATCAGGCGAACAAAGCTCGAGATTTCCTTCACACTTCAAGCACCACCCCAGTTGTTATTTAAGAGAAAACACACTGCACCGACGTCTCCGAAGCCGATCCTGCCGTTAGATGGAAAATCCAGGTGGTACTACATACATAGTTTCATCACCCAGCCACGTTTAGTAAGACATAATATTGCAGTTTTTCATGTCTCTCTGATAGGAGACTCTCGAACGAAGCTCATTCATCTTATTTTCGACTGACCAGACATTTGCCAATAGAACGGAGGGAACCTCCACCTCGTCTTCGGCGTCTACACCTCTGCGTTTTGGTAGCACATGGAACAAAGGAATAAGGTCCGGTATGAACAGTGGAACAGCGGAATCGGAGTTTGAAGTCAAATTGGAGGTTGGTAGCTGTCTATCTGATGTCCAGGATTGCTTGGCGGTCATATGTGATAATAATAGGAATGTTCTGTACAAAAGACGCACAAAAAAAGTCATTATATTGGCAAAGTTGTGTTGGAACTCGTAAGACTTCACCCTTCTCCGTCACGTTATATTTTCTCTCTCACACACACACAAAGAGCAGCTCCGAGTCTAGGGACCTGTCAATTTTTCAAACCTGATTCCCTAACCTGGAGAACTGGCGGTGGTGAGAGGGAACACACACAACAAACCAGACCTGCTTCACCCAGGGTTCTATTTAAGGTTCTGGCTCTGTACGGATGGGTGATCGCATTACCCAGGTTTGTTATTGTGGTTTCCTTTCAGCTTCGCAGACGGCACCACATGCCCAGGACCTGGCTCGCTCTCAGCACTACTTTTACAAACACCCCGCTGCTGAAAGGAAATGTGTGTTGACAAAATATGTCAGCTTATTTTCTTTATTTCTCTGGTAAGTACTTCCCTGAAAAGACAGAGAGAGAGAGATGGGTTGGGGGGTAGTGGGTAGCCTCGGCACATTCATCACGTGGAGTGATGATGCTCTTAGAGCCGTGGGGGGTGGGGGTCGGGGAACCCTCCTTACCTTGGGGTGGGTGTGAGCGATGGACTCCCCCACATCGTACTGCTAATTGACTCATCCATTATGGTCCAGTGAAAACACTTCTCAAGTGGCGACACATTACCAATCAAAGAGCCTAGTCAAGTGTGTGTGAGTTTACTTGTTTTTGCATGTGTGTCTGGTGACTGACAGACACGTAAACGTTCCATGTGTAAGTAACGCAAATGTCCGCCACAGCATTTCAAACTAATAAGCACATCCACATAAACAAATTTGACAGGTCAAGGTTGAACCTCTGTTCTTATTTCCCTTCTTTTTCTACTTCCAAACATGTTGCTGCTCATGGAGTACTCAGCCCTACCGCTGTACTGGTGGGACAAGTTTAATGTACATATCATTGGACAGGAAGAGCGAGTCAGGCAATATGTGCATTCCAGGTCAAAGTGTTGAACATTTCCTTACAGAACACTATTGACGTTACTGACATTAATCTGACAATCGTAGGTTGGCGGAGAACCAATGAAGTTAATGTATTGAGCATACATATGTGTGGTATAAGTGTTAGCGTGTGTTCATCACTGTAAGTTCACCTCCTCAGGAGGCCTGTCCTTTAAATCTTTATGTCTCAGCCTTGTTGATGTGGACCTGGAGAGGGTAAGCCTGTGGACCTGGAGATGTGGACCTAGAGAGGGTAAGACTGTGGACCTGGAGATGTGGACCTGGAGAGGGTAAGACTGTGGACCTGGAGATGTGGACCTGGAGAGGGTAAGACTGTGGACCTGGAGATGTGGACCTGGAGAGGGTAAGCCTGTGGACCTGGAGATGTGGACCTAGAGAGGGTAAGACTGTGGACCTGGAGATGTGGACCTGGAGAGGGTAAGCCTGTGGACCTGGAGATGTGGACCTAGAGAGGGTAAGACTGTGGACCTGGAGATGTGGACCTGGAGAGGGTAAGACTGTGGAACTGGAGATGTGGACCTGGAGAGGGTAAGACTGTGGACCTGGAGATGTGGACCTAGAGAGGGTAAGACTGTGGACCTGGAGATGTGGACCTGGAGAGGGTAAGACTGTGGACCTGGAGATGTGGACCTGGAGAGGGTAAGACTGTGGACCTGGAGATGTGGACCTGGAGAGGGTAAGACTGTGGACCTGGAGATGTGGACCTGGAGAGGGTAAGCCTGTGGAACTGGAGATGTGGACCTGGAGAGGGTAAGCCTGTGGACCTGGAGATGTGGACCTAGAGAGGGTAAGACTGTGGACCTGGAGATGTGGACCTGGAGAGGGTAAGACTGTGGAACTGGAGATGTGGACCTGGAGAGGGTAAGACTGTGGACCTGGAGATGTGGACCTAGAAAGGGTAAGACTGTGGACCTGGAGATGTGGACCTGGAGAGGGTAAGACTGTGGACCTAGAGATGTGGACCTGGAGAGGGTAAGACTGTGGACCTGGAGATGTGGACCTAGAGAGGGTAAGACTGTGGACCTGGAGATGTGGACCTGGAGAGGGTAAGACTGTGGACCTGGAGATGTGGACCTGGAGAGGGTAAGACTGTGGACCTGGAGATGTGGACCTGGAGAGGGTAAGACTGTGGACCTGGAGATGTGGACCTGGAGAGGGTAAGACTGTGGACCTGGAGATGTGGACCTAGAGAGGGTAAGACTGTGGACCTGGAGAGGGTAAGACTGTGGACCTGGAGAGGGTAAGACTGAAGAATACAGCTGGAGAGGAGGAGAGGGACTGCTCTCAAACTACAGCTGCAAACAGCTCTCCCACACATTCTTAAAACCCCATCCATCTTGTATGTATCCATTCCCCTTGGCTACTAGTAGAGCCTTGGTTGACTCCCTCCATGAGCCATCCCTCCCAGTCATACAACCCAACACAGAGGGCTAAAGTGACCTAGCTGCTTGACCCCAGCTAGCACATACTCTAAATGGCCCCAGTGAGTGAGACAGAGATTGACAGAGACAGAGATAGACAGCAGTCTGTGGCCCATTACTTCCCTATTGAACACAAAGCTGTGAATTTCTCTTTTTCTCCTGGACCAAAGGCTGTGTGGGTTCACAGGAATCCTATTATGCATGACCTCTGACCTCACAGTGGGTTGGGCCTTAGATGTGTGGACGAGCTACAGGGAGCTGGTCAAAGGTCCAGTCTTCACAGAGCAGTAAACCTGAATCAGAGGTAGCTGCTGCCCAGTTCCCACCACACTGATCTTCATGGTGAGAAGGGCCTTTGGAGTAGCCCACTCTCCCAGACACACTCCACAGCAGACAGGGACACACACAGAAGGAAGTGCATAACATTCAGCAGACAATACCAACAGCGGATACGACCCTCACAAAACCCACCACAAAGAATACACAACCCTCAAACACCCACAGTCCACATCACATAACAAAAACACAGGGACATATTTTTCCAGATCAGCCCACCTCTCTTGATCTGCGACACTGGGTCCACTCCTGTCCCCCTGCAGTGCTCGAGTTTCCTTCCGTCTGCCTCCTCTCTACTGGGTTCTGATCTTATGTTTCAGCCATCAGAGTACTACTTCTGCCTCCCCTCTCTCAGCATTGGCACAACGTCAACAGCAGAGGTTCAGACATGACGATGACTTAGCCATGCTGCTGCCATGGTCAAAGACAGCATCGGGCAACAGCACCACCACTCACTAGTGGTCTCTGGTGGTGGATACCAGAACTGTACCACAAGATGGTAAATTGAACTCAGGTCACCTAGCTCAGATGATTAACCAGAACCACATTTACAGACAACCATGAAACATGGTTAAGCGATGGTGGCTCGGGTTCAACCCATCATAAATTATAATAATCGGTAAGTATTGCTGTTTTAGAGCTACAGTAACAGTAAATGTCATATTGAAATACAATTGTCATGAGAAAATTCTAACCAGGAGCACATTTTTTAAACTGAATTTTCCCCTCAGATTATATCATACATTGTTTTGGGGTCTTTCAATGTCCCAATAGGAGGGCTGAAGTATTGGATTCTACACCATCTGTAGCTGCCTGAAGCAGAGTGAGTGTCAGCTCTACCTTCGTACTGGGTGTGAATGGCATCGATGAAGGTGTACTGGCTGTGTCACCTGTGTATGTAGAGATGCCCGTGTTCCCTTGTGGGAGTGAGTGTTGTCTGAACAACAGCAGGTATATTCTCCCTGCAGTTGTGGATCGACTGTATCAATGATATTACCTCGTTTCTTGAATGCTTTCCAGAATAGGACTTAATATCTGCAGTAAGTAAATCACCCACTCACACTCTCCTAGAGCTCACAAAGGCTCCTAGTGCGTACGATTTATAATCAACACAAGAGGTCGTCATATATTCAGCAAAACATTTATTGCTAACATAACACGATGCAATCGCAGAAAAATTACACGCCAGAAGAACACCTGGTAATAATGATAACTAATAAATTTGTAGAAAACAATAGTCTATAAACTGAAATGCACAACGTGAGTACAATACACAAGTGTGCATGTCATGTTTAATTCCACAGTTCACTTCTTTGTGTGCGTGTCGAGTCATACCAGTAGAGGCTCAGTGCAGGTGCTGTTGGAACCACAGCACCACATTGAGTGTCAACACGGGCCAGAGAGTGACCGTCCTCGGCAAACCACACACACAAAGGGGGCAGCACAGTTGTATTCATTAGTGCACACCGTAACGTTTGCAGCGGAAAACAAAAATGAGGTAGTCCCTCCTCCCTGTTTGTTCATTTTGCGTCCTTTTAGTGCCAAATGAATATGGTTCAGAGTTAACACAAGTCCCCGAACCATCGAAGAACATGGCTTTTGAATAGAAGTCAATTTCAGGATAGTAAAACATATGCCGTATGTCTCTGTGTGTGTTAGGGATGAATAAGTTTTCAGGTCCCATGACTTTTTCCACATTTTGTTATGTTACAGCCTTATTCTAAAATGGATTAAAAATAAATAAATCCTCATGGATTAAAACGTGGAGTCCCCCTGTGGTAAATTCAATTGATTGGACAAGGATTTAAATTTTAATACATTTGCAAAAATTTCAAAAAACCTGTTTTCGCTTTGTCATTATGGGGAATTGTGTGTAAATTGAGAATTAAAAAAAATATGTAACCAATTTTTAGAATACGGCTGTAACGTAACAATATACAGAAAAAGTCAAGGGGTCTGAATACTTTCCGAAGGCAAGTACTAGTAAAAAGTTTGGAGACACCAACTCATTCAAGAGTTTCTTTATTTTTACTATATTGTAGAATAGTGAAGACATCAAAACTATGAAATAACACATGGAATCATGTAGTAACCAAAAAAGTGTTAAACAAATCAAAATATATTTTATATTTGAGATTCTTCAAAGTAGCCACCATTTGCCTTGACTGACAGCTTTGCACTCTCTTGGCACTCTCAACCAGCTTCATGAGGTAGTCACCTGGAATGCATATCAATTAACAGGTGTGCCTTGTTAATGTTACGGAATTTCTTTCCTTTTTAATGCGTTTGAGCCAATTAGTTGTGTTGTCACAAGGTAGTGGTGGTACACAGAAGATAGCCCTATTTGGTAAGAGACCAAGTCTATATTATGTCAGTCCATCATTACTTTAAGACATTTTGCCACAAAAACCATCAAGCGCTATGATGAAACATGCTCTAGTGAGGACAGCCACAGGAAGACCCTCTGCTGCAGAGGATAAGTTCGTTAGATTAGATTTTTTTTTATATATTTTTTTTTTAACCCCTTTTTCTCCCCAATTTCGTGGTATCCAATTGATTTTAATAAGCTACTATCTTGTCTCATCGCTACAACTCCCGTACGGGCTCAGGAGAGACGAAGGTTGAAAGTCATGCGTCCTCCGATACACAACCCAACCAAGCCGCACTGCTTCTTAACACAGCGCGCATCCAACCCGGAAGCCAGCCGCACCAATGTGTCGGAGGAAACACTGTTCACCTGGCAACCTTGGTTAGCGTGCACTGCGCCCGGCCCACCACAGGAGTCGCTGGTGCGCGATGAGACAAGGATGTCCCTACCGGCCAAACCCTCCCTAACCCGGACGACGCTAGGCCAATTGTGCGTCGCCCCACGGACCTCCCGGTCGTGGCCGGTTACGACAGAGCCTGGGCGCGAACCCAGGGTCTCTGGTGGCACGCCCTTAACCACTGCGCCACCCGGGAGGCCCCTAGTTCATTTGATTTAACTGCAACTCAGATTGCAGCCCAAATAAATGCTTCAGAGTTCAAGTAACAGACACATCTCAACATCAACTGTTCAGAGGAGACAGTGTGAATTAAGCCTTAATGGTCAAATTTCTGCAAAGAGAGAGAATTACAACAATGGAGCACAGAGAGAACAAAGAGGGAATGGGCCAGTCTTTCCAAATGTGTGAGTGTTCGTGTGTCTGTGCATTTACCCTCCAGTTCCTCCAGGTGCTACTGAAGACCAGCACTCCCCACTGTAGTCCAGACCATCCCGGCTACTTCTCCTTAATTGAGGGTCTGGGATAGGGGCTGGACAGGGGTCTGGAGGTCATGCTAAGGACTGGGGGCTTGACAGGGGTCTGGAGGGTCCAGGTGAGGAGGTGTATTATTTAAGATACTTTAAGACGTAGGGTTTCAGGTGCTTCAGAAGATAAGAGACTCTGCTGACCTAGCCATCAGATTGTTAATCAGCCATCACTAGCACAGTGAGACGGCTGCCTACCTACAGACTTGATATCATTGGCCACTTTAATAAATGGAACACTCGTCACTTTAATGATGCCACTGTAATAATGTTTACTCATCTCATATGTATTTACTGTATCCTACACTATCTATTCTATAGTATCTACTGCATCTTAGCCGCTCTGTCACTGCCCATCCACATATTTGATATATTCTTATCCCATTCCTTTACTAGATTGTGTGTATTAGGTTTTGCTATGGAATTGTTAGATATTACCTTCAGTTGTTGGAAGTTGGAAGTTTACATACACGTTAGCCAAATAATTTACATTTAAACTGTTTCACAATTCCTGACATTTAATAAAAATTCACTGTCTTAGGTTAGTTAGGATCACCACTTATTTTAAATACAATATCAGAATAATAGTAGAGAGAATGATTTATTTCAGCTTTTATTTCTTTCATCACATTCCCAGTGGGTCAGAAGTTTACATACACAATTAGTATTTGATAGCATTGCCTTTAAATTGGGTCAAACATTTCAGGTAGCATTCCACAAGCTTCCCACAATAACTTGGGTGAATTTTGTCCCATTCCTCCTGACAGAGCTGGTGTAACTGAGTCAAGTTTGTAGGCCTCCTTGCTCACACAAGCCTTTTCAGTTCTGCCCACAAATTTTCAATAGGATTGAAGTCAGGGCTTTGTGATGGCCACTCCAATACCTTGACTTTGTTGTCCTTAAGCCATTTTGCCACAACTTTGGATTTATGCTTTGGGTCATTGTCCATTTGACAGACCCATTTGCAACCAAGCTTTAACTTCCTGACTGATGTCTTAAGATGTTGCTTCAATATATCCACATATTTTCCCTCCTCATGATGCCATCTATTTTGTGAAGTGCACCAGTCCCTCCTGCAGTAAAGCATCCCCACAACATGATGCTGCCACCCCCGTGCTTCACGGTTAGGATGATGTTCTACGGCTTGCAAGCCTCCCCTTTTTCCTCCAAACATAATGATGGTCATTATGGACACACAGTTCTATTTTTGTTTCATCAGACCAGAGGACATTTCTCCAAAAAGTACGATCTTTGTCCCCATGTGCAGTTGCAAACCGTAGTCTGGAATTTTTATGGTGGTTTTGGAGCAGTGGCTTCTTCCTTGCTGAGCGGCCTTTCCGGTTATGTCGATATAGGATTAGTTTTACTGTGGATATAGATACTTTTGTTCCTGTTTCCTCCAGCATCTTCACACGGTCCTTTGCTGTTGTTCTGGGATTGATTTGCACTTTTCGCACCAAAGTACTATAATCTCTAGGTGACATAACGCGTCTCCTTCCTGAGAGGTATGACGGCTGCATGGTCCCATGGTGTTTATACTTGCGTACTATTGTTTGTATAGATGAACGTGGTGCCTTCAGGCATTTGACAATTGCTCCCAAGGATGAACCAGACTTTTTTTCTGAGGTCTTGGCTGATATCGTTTGATATTCCCATGATGTCAAGCAAAGAGGCACTGAGTTTGAAGGTAGGCCTTAAAAATACATCCACAGGTACACCTCCAATTGACTCAAATTATGTCAATTACCCTATCCGAGCTTATAAAGCCATGACATAATTTTCTGGTATTTTCCAAGCTGTTTAAAGGCACAGTCAACTTAGTGTATGTAAACTTCTGACCCACTGGAATTGTGATAGTGAATTAATCTGCCTGTAAGCAATTGTTGGAAAAATGACTTGTGTCATGAACAAAGTAGATGTCCTAACCGACTTGCCAAAACTATAGTTTGTTAACAAGAAATTTGTGGAGTGGTTGAAAAATGAGTTTTAATGACTCCAACCTAAGTGTATGTAAACTTCCGACTTCCACTGCATTAGATACTGCTGAACTGTCGGATCTAGAAGCATAAGCATTTCCCTACACTCGCAATAACATCTGCTAACCATATGTATGACCAATACAATTTGATATGATTTTGATTTGAGGTGGCAGAACAGAGCTTGGTTTGTGGTGTAGGGTTTGAGCATAGCCTGAAGGTAGGGAAGGGTAGTTCCTTTTGCTGCTCCGTAGGTAAGCACCATGGTCTTGGAGTGGATGCAAGCTTCGACCAGGCAGGCTGCAGCATTCTGGATAAGTTGCAGGGGTTTGATGGCTCAAGCAGGGAGCCCAGCCAACAGCGATTTGCAGAAGTCCAGACAGGAGATGACAAGTTCCTGGATTAGGACCTGCACCGCTTCCTGTGTGAGGAAGGGTCGTACTCTATGGATGTTGCAGAGCACAAACCTGCAGGATCGAGTCACTGCTTTGATGTTTGCAGAGAACAACACGGTGTTGTCCAGGATCACCCCAAGGTTCTTTGCACTCTGTGGGGTAGTCATTCAAATCACTCAAGGCCTTTACCATCCTCATACGCTCTCCCATGTTTGTTGAGATCAGTGAGATTGATCATTTTTCTCATGCCATAGCTGCTCCATAGCTGAAAACGAACAGACAATATAAAAGTAGAAGCAAACCTTTACGTATTGTATCAGGGTGAGTGAATGAATTGAGACGTGACTGACGCACCCAGGACAAGCCGCGTACGAACCATCCTGATCTCACGAGCTTACATTCTGTTTCGCTACACGGCTATCAGGATGGTTCGTACGAGGCGAGACCACTCCTTCCTTACCTCTAGAAATTATTGTCCCACCCCGATTGCTGGAATTGCTAAAATGTACTTAAGTATCAAATGCCTTACATTATGCAAACCAGACAGTACCATTTATTTTGTATTTTATTTACAGATAGCCAGGGCCAGGCACACTACAACACTGACATTAATTTACAAACAAAATGTGTTTAGTGTGTCCGCCAGATCAGATACAGTAGGGATGAACATGGATTTTCTCTTTATAAGTGCGTGAAATGGACCATTTTCCTGTCCAAATGTAACAAGTACTTTTGGGTGTCAGGGAAAATGTATGGAGTAAAAAGTATATTATTTTCTTTAGGAATGTAGGAAGTAAAAGTTGTCAAAAAATATCAATAGTAAACTTAAGTACGTATACCCCAAAAAACTACTTAAGTAGTACTTTAAAGGATTTTTACACACATACTATGTAACATCATCGAAAAGGCATGACAGCAGACTTGTCTGTCCGTCTGTCTGCTACTTACTCATGGTATAGGAGACTGCAGGGGTTTGGTGGCAAGATCTTTACTGTCCTCTTCTTGAATCAGTGTCCACTGCTGGGTATTGTGCAGTCCGTTTCCACTGACTGTCTCACTTTGGCGCCACTCTGAGTGCAGTTTGTGGAGAAGTTTGAAAGATGTGTGTGTTTTGAAGGTACATTTTAAAGCAAACAGCATGCACAAAAACACTTTTTACGCACCAGTTTGTGCGCATATGGCTTTTGTATGGTTTAAATCAGTGTGTGTGTGAGCTCACCTGTCGACAAATTAAAAACTAGTAATGCAGCATCCTTCTGGTTCGGTCGCAGTCACGAAGGCATAATAGGAATGGGATACCCTCTATATTCCTTGTACAAAGTAATGACAGCATCGGGTTCCATTCGTGCCTAGGAGGAGATGCAGTAGAGTTAGTTAACAGAGACCTGCGGCTGGCGACTGTATTTGGAAACACTTTACACTGCATGCACTAACCATATTTATCTTCGTTTGAGCACAGGGGATATGAAACAACTCGTGCATGCAACGAACATGAATTATCTGTTTAAATGTATAACGTTTAGAGAGCTGACTTTAATATTATTAACGATGGAACAAAATGGTCAAATTTTGTTTGAAAGTATTACTTCTAAATCTGCAAATAAAATGCAAGAATAATTTCTCAGATTTTACCAGGGGGTCCATGTTGACACGGCAGATGATACCATTTTGTGGAGAATGAGATTTAGCAGAACAGGGGTGATGGAGACCAAGCACAAGGGGGCAGCAGCAACACATGACCTTGCAGTCACTGATTTGTTGTCCAGTGTGGATTCCCAAAATGAAAACGCTATCCTTCCCTATCAAATCCAACTAGATATATTAATACCGTGTGCCGCAGCGATCCATAAATGGTTACTTTTCATCCCTTGCCTTTGATCATTGCATTACAATGCAAACATTAAGACATTTTACATAAACACAGAGAAAATAATGAATGATTACATAGATACAACAGCCTTACTGTGTTATTACATTTATCCATAATCAATTTATTTGCCTCATCCTTTGGGTCATATAGCATTGTTCATCAAAATACATGGAAAACAACATGATCAGTTAAATGGCACTTTGTTGTTGGAGTCCACTCCTAGAATACATATGTATTTGTATAGACAATGAACAAAAATATAAACCCAACATATAAACCCAACATATAAACCCAACATATAAACCCAACATAGTAAAATCTTTGAAATTGTTCTGAGTATCAGTTCATATAAGGAAATCAGTCCATTGAAATAAATTCATTAGGCCTTAATCTATGGATTTCACATGACTGGTAATACAGAAAAGCATCTGTTTGTCACAAATACATTTTTTAAGTAGGGGCTTGGATCAGAAAATAAGAAATAAAAGTATCTGGTGTGACCCCCATTTGCCTCATCCAGCACGACGTCTCCTTCACATAGAGTTGATCAGGCTATTGATTGTGGCCTGTGGAATGTTGTCCCAATCCTCTTCAATGGCTGTGTGAAGTTGCTGGATATTGGAGGGAACTAGAACACGCTGTCGTACGCGTCGATCCAGGTCACCTCAAACATGCTCAATGGGTGACGTGTCTGGTGAGTATGCAGGCCGTGGAAGAACTGGGGCATTTTCATCTTCCATAAATTGTGAACAGATCCATGCAACATGGGGCCGTGCATTATCATGCTGAAACACGAGGTGATGGAGGCAGATGAATGGTGTGACAATGGGCCTCAGGATCTCGTCACGGTATCCATGTGCATTCAAATTGCCATCAATAAAATGCAATTGTGTTCATTGTCCATAGCTTATGCCTGCCCATACCATAACCCCAACGCCACCATGGGGTACTCTGTTCACAACATTGACATGAGCAAACCACTCGCCCACACAAGGCCATACACGCTGTCTGCCATCTGCCCAGTACAGTTGAAACCAGGATTGACCCGTGAAGAGCAAACTTCTCCAGCGTGCCAGTGGCTATCAAAGGTGAGCATTTGCCTACTGAAGTTGGTTACAATGCTGAACTGCAGTCAGGTCAAGACCCTGGTGAGGACAACAAGCATGCAGATGAGATTCCAAGACAGTTCCTGAAAGTTTGAGCAGAAATTCTTCGGTTTTGCAAACCCAGTTTCATCACCTGTCCAGGTGGCTGGTCTCAGACGATCCCGCAGGTAAAGCCGGATGTGGAGGTCCTGGGCTGGCGTGGTTACACGTGGTCTGCGGTTGTGAGGCCGGTTGGACGTACTGCCAAATCCTCCAAATTGACATTGGAGGTAGTTTATGGTAGAGAAATTACAATTTTCTGGCAACAGCTCTGGTGGATATGGCACGCTGCCTCAACTTGACATCTGTGACATTGTTGAATGACAAACCTGCGCATTTTAGAGTGGCCTTTTATTGTCCCCAGCACAAGGTGCACCTGTTTAATGATCATGCTGGAATCAGTTTTTGGATAATCCATCCACCTTATCTTGGCAAAGGAGAAATGCTCACTAACAGAGATGTAAAAAAAATTGTGCACAAAATTAGAGAAATAAGCCCTTTCTAGGATCTTTTATTTCAGCTCATGAAACACAGGACCAACACGACATGTTGCATTTATATTTTTGTTTAGTTTACATGTATAGATTATATGCACAACCAACCAGCATAAAAATATACATGATAACACCCAAACTTATATTCCTTGTCCTCTTCGCATATCTGAAGTCTGTAAACAGAACTTCTTTTAAAAATCAATGTACTGTTCTCCCACTTTCAATAAATTAGAAAATAAAATACTGTACATGACCAGAAATGGTTAAGATATTCTTCCGAAAATATTAATAAAAAGATACAATAAACCACCTTTCTGTTTGATTTTCAGGCGTCCCGTAGGTGTCATGATTTTATTATGTAGTGTTAAAATTACAAATAATAAAAAACATGCACGCACACGCGTTTGCATTGTCTGCAAAGTCCCTGGTTTGGCAGCAGCCGTTGTGTCCTGTGAGATGAGTTTGGGCAAGGGGCCTATTCAAGAGGGTGTAACGTTACAGAACATTCCTATAGAAATGTACTGTGTAGAACAGATAGGATTGTTTGTCATTTGGAAAAGGAAATCATGTCAGCTCTATTCATTACATTTCTATCTGCAACGTTACAAACATTTCGCTTCAATAAATATACCCCAGTATTCTTCTCCTCAGGGTCTCCATCTTATGGGGCCAAGGCACGTTCCATCAATTCCTCTCCTCCAATCCTCTCTTTCATTCCTCACATCACATCTGCTCTCTTGTCCCTCACTTTGTTCCTTAGTTTAGTCCTGGCTTTGAAGGCCGCTGAGTTGAACAGATGCTGTGAGGGAAATAATTCAACAGGTTCGATTTACACCATTCAAAATGAAGAATACCAATATGGAGGGCAGGTTTCTATTGGGTCCTGTGAAGACTAGGCAAACCCATAACATGTCATAGTACCTGCTAAAGAAGCTAATGGGCAGGTACATTTTGTTTAACCAACATATTTCATTAGACAGTGGAGATCTCACATGATATGTGTGTGGTTGTTGAACAGTATTTGCTGGTGTTAGGGCAGTGGTTATGGTTTTATGGCAGTGGTAATCTGCTGGTGGGTTTACAGACATTTTAAAGTTCATAGGACGTGGGGTCACCTTCTCAAAACGGGAGATCTTGCTGGCTTTGACGGAGGAGTCCAGAATCAGAGGGGGTCCCAGGCCAAAGATATCCCTCAGCAACGGATTAAACTACATAGACAAGACCAGGCGCACCCTTAAATATCATAGAATGACAAGCTGACTATTAGCAATTACTAAATGATACATGAGAAAGCATAGGCAAACAAGCATCAAAACCCTTTGAGACATTTGATTAGAACATTGTTGGTTGCAGAGATACCAGATATCTCTGCTATAATATAGTACATTTACCTCACAAACACTTCTAGACCTAGAATTTGTCCTAACCTGAAGGTGGTGTCTCACTCCAGACTCCAGCACCTCTTTGAAGGCATCGTAGACCCTCCTGCGCATCCAGCTGTCAATGTAGATGCCCTCCACACCAAAGCGGATCTTCTCTTCTGTGAAGTCCTCATTCTGCACAGGAGGGGGAGAGAATATTTCCATATTAAAATCAACTATATATTTATTTATTTATTTCTCACAATGACCTATGGTCTCCAGTTATAGACACTGGTCTGGGGTGTATTTTAAACCCATTAAGCACCGTTAGAAGTGTATGTGGAGGGACTGGTGGTTCCTCACCTCTATGTAGTGCAGCACCTCTCTGAATAGGGAGCGCTGTTTCCTCCTGTCGTTCTTGGCACGGTGTTTGTTCCCGTCAGTGGCCAGACCTTTCAGACACTCACACAGCATGTCGCTGTCTTCAAATTCCTACATAGAAAAACACTCAAGGATAAGGAGGGATATTTCCTCACTTCCTCTCCATGGGATCTACATTGGCTCCATATTGTGTTTGAGTCTGTGTGAATAAGACCAGGGACTGTATTCACAAAGTGTCTCAGAATAAGACTGCTGATCTAGGATCAGGTCCTCAATGTCTAATCTTATTCATTGTGATCTAAAAGGCTAAACCTACAGCCCCTGGTTGGTCACGAGGCAGAACATACCCTGTCTATATCTCTTCCCAGTTCAACCAGCAGGGCGATGGTTTCCCCCACAGCAATCCTGTAGTTCACATCGCTGCTCTCCAGGCAGGCCTGTAGCTTGAGTAGATGTCTGAGCACAATAGGAGACAGTGGAAGTGAGATAATTTAACCTGTTGGTTTGCTCAACTTTTTATTGAAGGTGCCATCTTGCTGTTTTTCCCCTCATTGGCAAAATCCTGTCTGTATGTGAAATAGCAGCTTATTCCCCATTTATTCCACTAATTTGACCAAACGTACTGCACCACTGTAGTACATGGGGAATGGTGTCATTTAAGACGCTGCCCTGTTCTGTGTGTTTCACTCACATGTCTAGCAGTACAGTGAGGCGGGAGGCGGGGCAGAGGGTGACGAGTAGAGCCCAGGCGTGCAGGGCGGCGCTGTGGAGCCCAGGGGTACCGGCCTTGGGGGTGGGCAGGGTGCCCTCAAAGTTGGGGTACGACGTGGTGAACACACTTTCCAGGTGACTCATGGATTTTACCAAGTCCTGCCAGAGCGAGAGAGAGCGATTAAGACAGACAGTGAAGGAGAAACATTCAATTAAGTACGTGATTTGCCATATTACGTTTCTATTCCAGCTACAGAGAAATAGAATGAAAAGGATTTCTAGAGATTCTCACCTCTCCATCTTCCGCAGCAGAAACATAGCAGCACATACCCAGAGCACTGGCACACTGACAGGGAAAACAAAGATGGAACACTTCAACTCTGAGTGGGCTTATAAGAATACATGCACTTTCAGTGATGAAGGCCAATGGTGACACTCACGCTCTGGCGGGCGGCCACACTGGCACAGCCGTCAATCATGATGGCGCTGAGGACGGGTCGAAGGATCTTGAAGCCCTCCTCGCTCTCGTCCCCCCCGCCCAGCTGCACACACAGCTGGGCACACACTGTGGCCGCTGCAGCCTGCTCCTCTCCACCACCTGAGAGGAGAATGGAGAGAATGATGGACAGGAATAGAGGGATAAAAAAGGGTGGAGGGTAAGATACCTTTTACAATCCTTAAGGTCAACAAGAGAAGTCAGGCTATTGCAGGACTTTGTCAAGAAAAACTCTGAATTCAGAGACTAAATTCAGGTATACTTGAAGACGATCCACTGGATCAGCAATGTTTATTTTACAGCCAAATAAAGGCATGGTAGACCAAAAAGTGTGTGCGGGTCGAATCGCCTTGGCCTAGCACCACCTAAAGTAACCTGCGTTTGACTAGATTGAGTAGGTAAATTCAGCCTCTAGCTTCCTCCCTCCAACATCATCACAGACAGTCGCACGGTGTCAGTCTCACCCTTGCGCAGGCTCCTCTCCAGGCAGTCGCTGATGGTGAGGCGTCTCTCTGTCAGGAAGTCACAGAGCAGCCTGGATGAGAAGGCCCCTCTCAGAGACTCCAGGGCTGCCAGGCGTGTCTTTGCACTGCGCGGGACAGGAGGAAGGGGCAAGTCAGTATGTCTCCACACAGCTCTGCCTAACGCTGTAGTTATGAGAAGACACCTCTTACACTACACCATTATGTTGAAGCTGATCTTATGTTCCTCATGTCCAATTACCCAAGTACTAGCAACGTTGGTGGCTTTAGTTCTGGGAAGTTAGGTGTACAGTGAGTCCCTCTGTAAATACATTTTAAATCCTGCGAGACCCACCTCTTGTCCATCAGGTTGTCTATGCATTGTTTCAGCTTGTCCTCGGTCTCCTCCTGGGCAGTCTGTTCATCTAGTGGCTCACCTGCTCCTGTGGTGGACACAGAGGAAACGACAGGTAAGCACCAAACCAAAGAGCTTATATCAACTGCATGACACTTCTTTGGATGATGCACCTGTGTTTAGTAGTGTGAGAGCACATGAATGTTGACTTAGCGTGTGTGTGTGTGTGTGTGTGTGTGTACCCACCTGGGCTGTCGTCCAGCACCGAGGCGTTCTCGCTGGCACTGCTGTAGTGACTGAGCACATCAGACGCCAGGTCATCATCACTGGCACCAGACCCACCCTTCACCCCATTCCTCCCCCCTATGAGAGAGAATGTAGGATAGAAATAACAAGGAGAGTGGAGGATAGTAGGTGAGAGCAAGAGAAAGGGAAAGAGATGCAGAGAGATAGGAGTGTGAGTTTGAGGTGAACGTTGTCTCTGTCAGTGGCTCACTCAGCTGTCGGTAATGACATCCCAGGACCCTTGTAGAGACCAAAGTCTATTCTCTCCCCAGTGCTGACACACACAGGCACGTCACATGCAGCTAAACTGGGAAGGCTGGTTGCGGGCGGCCGCTGCCTGAAATGTTAATCCCTCAGACACAGCCGAGCCAACTGACTGGCACTGCCCCTAGTACAGCTACCAGACTGTGGCCCTATCCTGACAGATGGCAGAGACAGTGAGGATATAGTCACACATGACCACACTGCCTTACTCCAGTGATCAAGACCTAGCATACCTAGGCTCAAAAGAATTCATCCTTCAAGACAGACCTTTCTTAGAGATTATCAGTGAAGTTGGATCCCCAGGTTGAACCCCAAAAATCAGCCAGCCCAGCCCCAGCAGAGAGCTTTACTGGGGGAAAGTTCACCGGGATGACAGACCTGATGCAGGGAATCAAGCTGTAAAATCACCTCCCTGTTGAATGACTCTAGGGCTGGGGGAAGCCTGCCCAGGCTCCACATTGTCATTTACTATGACGTCCTAGAATACACTGCATGACCAAAAGTACTGTATCAACAATGGCCTCCTGGAAGCATGTCAATTCATTTAGTGTCATCAAGGCAAAGGGTGGCTACTTTGAAGAACCTCAAATATAAAATATATTTTGAGTTGTTTAACTTTTTTGGTTACCACATGATTCCATGTGTGTTATTTTATAGTTTTGAGGTCTCCGCTATTATTCTACAATGTAGAAAATAGTACAAATCAAGAAAAGCCCTTAAATGAGTAGGTGTCCAAACCTTTGACTGGTACTGTAATTCATTCCCACAAGTCACCTTCTCTGTCTCTAGTGATCATACTGTACCGAGTGGGCCCTTATCAGTCACGTGACTTACTGGTACTCAACCTTGAACCCCAGGCAGAGTGTTCACAGCCAACACTACGCACGTCAGCCTATAGCAATCACTCAAGCTTTCCACAAGTGTCTGCACTTCAGTCATGCCAAGGGGAGGCGCTTGAGAGTGTGACAGGGCTTTTCTTTTCCAGACACAGCCAGTGAGATGAAGGGGCTTCCCTTCATCAAGTCTCAAAACTTAGTCTTGGCCAATTGGGTCTTTAACTGAGCTTTTCAAAACATAAGCAACTTCCCTGCTGCCTAAGCTCAAAACCACAGATAAGAAAAAACAAACACAGGGTGTAAGAGATGGGAAAGCTGACGAATGGTAATGCCATGGTTTATGCAGCATTCTGAATGAAGCCTCTATGAGAGGAGTTAGGTCAGTGAGTTGGCCAACATGTGCAGAGGGGACGGTGGAGCTGGGGGTATCCAAGATGTGGATACGGTGTTAGTAGGACAGAGAGGGAGAGAGAAGGCTAGGAGTCCTGGGACCAGCCGGAGTGACATGAGGCAGGGTAAAACATATGGCAATGAACTCCCGAGGACATCGTTTGGAATATTCAAACCTTGCTACTAAACCTGTAAAGTCATGAGCCATGCAATATCATATGAACTGTAACAATGACGAATGGTAAAGATGAGTTAGTCAAGTGGGTGGAGAAGTACTGGGATGTGATGGTCAAGTGGGAATAGTTGACAGATGGCCATGGGCGTCAAATTAGTCCAGGTGATGTAGGGACACATTAGTACGTGGGTCCAGGTTACATGAACGATGAATAAGATTTGAAGCAGGCCAGGGGTTGGAGTCCTGCTGTGTTACCTTTGAGAGACTGGGCCCTTGGCCAACAGATACAACTGTATAACCCCCTGTCTGTGACAGCCTGTTAAGGGGTTCAGGTGCAGGGAGAAGGGATGAAAGGTTGGCCATGGATGGAGGAAGAGACACTTAGACAGTAATCCTCCTCTCCTTCTTCATGTTGCTCTCAGCAGTGCAGCTCTTGCTTTCCCCAGACACTTCTCTGTAAGCCTGTTCAGACCTTCTCTATGTAACCTGTCCTGTTTGATCATTCTCATCAATTGAACAGCAATAAGATGAATTCTACCATCTTTACTACTGGTCACATGGAGATATCTAATATAGATGACTCAGTGGTTGTTATAAACATGGATTTTACTTGGAGATAGTATTCCAGTTGAGCAAACATTGATTAGAATATGTCATTTTACCGTTTCTACCACTATGCTGACATTTGGCCACCTGTACATGTGACAAAAAGGAGTTTGCGCATTCAGTAATCTGACCCCTAGTCGGAGTCCATTATCGTCGGGAGACGTGTTGAGTCCTCACGTTATGTGCACTTCCCACATCAGACCACAAGGGGGCGGAGCTCCCTGCCAGCCTAGGGACTAGGGCTGGGCGATAGATCAAATCAATTCTACTTTGTTTGAACGTAATGTTCCAAATGCCAGTACTGCAAGAATCAAGGTTTAATTTGTTTGTTTATATGAGCATTTGTCTTTTTGGTCTCGTCTCTTTCGCTCCTTCTGTGCAACTTCCCAGTCGCACACACCAAGCCCCTCGCCCTGCCACTCACAACAAAGATGGAAGATCACTTCTTCCTCTCTGACAGAAAGCAGTTCCAACTCGCTATTTGCATTTGAGGTTTGGGCCAACAGAAATCGGTCATATGGACGCAGAAACACACGCAGAAACATATACCTACAGCCGAAATGCTGTAGTAATGCGAGTCTTTGTATCGATAGGCTGTCGTATTGCCAGCGTCTGTGTAATGTAAGTGTCTAAGGCCAGGCCTGACTGTGCACAGCACACATGGGGGGGAAATAACACGCAGCTCATCCGAAGGAGGAGCAGATGCGGACAAACGTAAGGGTCAGTTCGCATCTGTCAAACAGGACCTTTGGCAAGAATGAGAGGTTACGACGGAGGGTGACACTCCTCGTCTGGACCCATTCGTAAACACATTCAGCGCACACTGAAAAAGCATGAAGTTCACTCACCCTCTTAGTTGAGGTAATAGCCAACAGGAATGCCACCTTCATCGATAGATGCTTCAAAGTCCTCGACTCTAGGGGCTCAGCAAGCACTGACAGCACCACGTTAACGTTCCAGTTTTGCACCGAGTGGGCCATTGCTGGACACAGACGTCGAGCTCCATAAATTTGGAGAGCAATGAACTTCGTCATGGCATGCCGAGATAACGGCTACACTCTCAATGTGGAATGTCGCTCGGCCCGCATTGAGCAGTGACTAAAACCATTTGCACATATGGCTCTCACACCAGGTACAGAATATGCCCCACCACTTTTGATATGACGCGTTGGTGGAAGAAACCATGGCCCTCCGCACTGTGTTCACCACATTGTCCTAACGGCCTAGACAGGTCCACTAACGCCTCAGAGGCCAAGCCCGAAGATGGAGGCGGTGCAGATCCAAATTCAAATAGTTTAAGGCAATATTGTAGTTCCCAAGGTATGTCCATCCTGATTAGCCAATGGGCTTTCATGATTTTGCAGGAGAATCATTATTAGTTCAGCACACGACAACCCGCCTCCACTCTAGTCTAAATTCAAAACCAAGGCAGCACTGAAGAGGATTTGTTTTCACATGGCAGCTAGCAAGCTTTCTTTTGATATTTAAAAACTTAAGGGCGCAAAATGTCATCAGCAAAGAAAAATAACGCAGATGTCCGCTCATCTTTTGCCTCTTACATTTACATTTAAGTCATTTGGCAGACGCTCTTATCCAGAGCGACTTACAAATTGGTGAATTCACCTTATTACATCCAGTGGAACAGCCACTTTACAATAGTGCATCTAAATCATTTAAGGGGGGGGGGTGAGAAGGATTACTTTATCCTATCCTAGGTATTCCTTAAAGAGGTGGGGTTTCAGGTGTCTCCGGAAGGTGGTGATTGGTCACTCTTGGACAAAGGACTATGGATTTGTTTAACTAAAGGGCCTGGCTGTTTGCGCTCTGTTGTAAAACTGTTGTTTGTCAGACATCAAGTGTACTGCGTCATTTTGAAATGAGACATGAGAAAAACTTCAAGGGTGAGGCGGACAAGGCTCTAGGAATCAAGAGGGCCCTGTACAGGTATGAAAAGCAAAGCAGTGCGTTTCAAATCTACATGCAGTCAAATCAAGCTACAAAGTTTGCTCGGTGCATTGCTAAACATGGAAACCCATTTACTGCTGGGGGAACATGTCAAGGAGAATTTCCTCAGTAGTTCCCAGGCTTTACTTGATGGATTGGCTAACAAAAGACACAATCATCCCAAAGACATCAAACTCTTTCATCTGGTCCGAACACAACGAGTGTGGACCTTACGGTGAAATGCTTACTTATAAGCCCTTAACCAACAATGTAGTTCAAGAAAGAGTTAAGAATATATTTACCAAATAAGCTAAAGTCAAAAAAGAAAGAAATTTAAACACAAAACAATAACGAAGCTATATACAGGGGGTACCGGTACCGAGTCAATGTGAGGGGGTACAGGTTAGTCGAGGTAATTTGTACATAGGTAGGGGTAAAGTGACTATGCATAGGTCCCTGGCCACGAGGAGCGCTGCTTCTGGATGAGCATTTTCTTGTTTACTTTTGGCATTATACAGCTGGTTGAGTGAGGCCTTAGTGCCGGCATCGGTCTGTGGTGGTAAATAGACAGCTACGAATAATATAGATGAGAACTCTTGGTATACAGTGTGGTCTACAGCTTATCATAAGTCTCTGAGCAATACCCAGAGACTTCTTTAATATTAGACACTGCGCACCAGTGAATGACATTCCACATATAGCAGTTGTCAGATACTGTGACTCAGAGCAGGTAGGTGAGGAGCTGCTTTGTCCAAAACCCATGCATAGTAACACTAAAGGGGAAGATGTAGCAAAAGCCTTCACAGATCATTTTGAGGAGAGTAGTGTCGATATTAAAAACATTCGCCATTGCAACTGACAGTGCCCCCACTAATGGTAGGGAAACAAACTATTCCCAAAGCTGATTGAAGATTAAATTGACCACCATGTGGTTAAATTTCACTGTCATTCACCAAGAGAATCTGTTCCAAGATTTCAAATTCCGATTTTAGGTACTGTGATAGCTTCTGTAGTTCAAATTGTGAATTTCTTTGTTGCTCACTTGTCTCTGAACAAATCCACCAAGACTTGCCTCTTCACTGCAGTGTCAGTAGATGGAAGTTTCTGGAACAGTTTGTGGAGTGTTTGGATAAGGTTAAAGCCGTTCTGGCTGAAAAGGGCCAAAACTACCCAGAGCTTGAGGATTGGCTTGTAAAACTGATGTGTCACACTGACGTAACAGGTTACCTCAATGAGCTCAACCTGCGCCTGCAGGATTCAGGCCAAACAGTGCTGGATGTGTTCCATGCATGGAAGGCATTCGTTGCCAAGCTAGAAGAAGTTTACTAGCGGGATATTCAAAGTGGAACGTTCCGCTACTTCAAGCAACTCAAAGGGCTGTCAACGCAATAGTCAGTACTGACGCCATCAGAGTGTACATGGGGGAGCTAAAGTCGGGGTTCTCTGTCAGATTTAAAGACTTCAAGCAACACGGCCCAATGTTTGATTTTTTGAAGCCAGACGACTGAGGAGAGCGACTTGGATCGGTCTGTGTTCCATTGGATGGGAACCGAGGACTTTGAAATGCAGCTGATCGAGCTCAAGGCATCCTCCCTTTGGTCATCAAAATTCATGGAGCTGCGCAAAGAACTGGAAGGGACAGAGCGATCAAGGGGCCTCCATTATCCAATGTTGGGAGAGCCTGCCAGTGAAATGATAGTCTGAAGAAGGTTGCATATGTGCAATGCTTTCAGCATTCGAATCTACGTATCTATCCAAACTTTTCACACATTAAGTCAATACTGAGCCCCTCACGCTGCCGGCTGACCACTCAGAGGCCTGTGTGCAACTCAGTCTCCTAATATAGCCCAGATATTACGTGGCTCAGCAATGGAAAGCAGGGACAAGGATCGCATTATATAAATAAAAAAATTAAAATAAAATTTAAAAAAATCGGTAAGATGTGATCGGTAAGATGTGATTTTCAATACAAAATTATATAACCTTGTAATGTTCATGCCAGTAAATTTCAGCAATTAGTAATGCGAGTGTGTGTTGCATGGGATTTGGAATAAGACAAGAGACTGTGTAGGCTACGATTCTCAGCAGTAGTTATGGACATGATAACACATTGTTATGTTTAGGGTTGTTAGGCCTAACAGTCGTCTGTCTTTCTTATTGAACCTTGTATTTTTAAATAAATGTTAGTTTTTTAATCACATATTATTTGGCCTTTGTAGTTCTGTAGCCAATTTTGAAATGTGACTTACACAAAAATGAATGGAGGAGCAATTTAAAAACACATGATTTATTATTAACAAAGATGTATAAATCATATTTCCAAATGTTCTAACAACATTTCCATATAAACAATCAAAATGTCTGATAAATGCAATTGAAAACAGTGAAGTGTCTCATCACAATGAAATCTGGATTCTATCTTGATAAAACTCAAACGAATATTGTCCATCATTCAAAAACGTAAATAAAACCAACATTTAGACAGCTTTACAAAATATACATAAAACCACTAACACAGACCATCAAGTCACAATAAAGCACACTTCAAAATTAAAATGACCATCGCTTTAAATCTGCTAACCACAACTGCATGTCAAACAAATACACATAACGCAATGGAATAAGAAGCATAAAAGGAAAAACTTACAAACCCGACAAAACAATGGCAAAAATCAGGAAGTAGAATACAAAGATCTCTAGATGCGTTTTAAAAAGGAGCGAAGACAGCGGCCTTGGTGTGGCATCGCTCATCTGATGTAGCTCGGCCTATAGTGGAGCTCCACGGTGCTAATGGACAGCGCCTTGGTGTGGCATCGCTCATCTGATGTAGCTCGGCCTATAGTGGAGCTCTGTGGTGCTAATGGACAGCGCCTTGGTGTGGCATCGCTCATCTGATGTAGCTCGGCCTATAGTGGAGCTCCACGGTGCTAATGGACAGCGCCTTGGTGTGGCATCGCTCATCTGATGTAGCTCGGCCTATAGTGGAGCTCCACGGTGCTAATGGACAGTACCTTGGTGTGGCATCGCTCATCTGATGTAGCTCGGCCTATAGTGGAGCTCCGTGGTGCTAATGGACAGCGCCTTGGTGTGGCATCGCTCATCTGATGTAGCTCGGCCTATAGTGGAGCTCCGCGGTGCTAATGGACAGCGCCTTGGTGTGGCATCGCTCATCTGATGTAGCTAGGCCTATAGTGGAGCTCCATGGTGCTAATGGACAGCGCCTTGGTGTGGCATTGCTCATCTGATGTAGCTAGGCCTATAGTGGAGCTCCGCAGTGCTAATGGACAGCGCCTTGGTGTGGCATCGCTCATCTGATGCAGCTAGGCCTATAGTGGAGCTCTGTGGTGCTAATGGACAGCGCCTTGGTGTGGCATCGCTCATCTGATGTAGCTCGGCCTATAGTGGAGCTCCGTGGTGCTAATGGACAGCGCCTTGGTGTGGCATCGCTCATCTGATGTAGCTCGGCCTATAGTGGAGCTCCGCGGTGCTAATGGACAGCGCCTTGGTGTGGCATCGCTCATCTGATGTAGCTAGGCCTATAGTGGAGCTCCATGGTGCTAATGGACAGCGCCTTGGTGTGGCATTGCTCATCTGATGTAGCTAGGCCTATAGTGGAGCTCCGCAGTGCTAATGGACAGCGCCTTGGTGTGGCATCGCTCATCTGATGCAGCTAGGCCTATAGTGGAGCTCTGTGGTGCTAATGGACAGCGCCTTGGTGTGGCATCGCTCATCTGATGTAGCTCGGTCTATAGTGGAGCTCCGTGGTGCTAAGTTAACAGATGTTGGCAACACTTCGCCTGCGATACTGTGTTTTACCATCTTGGTGTGCTGTAGCCCAGGAGTGCTGAAACTTGACTAACAAAGACAGCTATAGGCTACGAGAGTATTAAGTTATTTTTAAATAAAGAGGTGAGTCTACTTACGAGTGCTTGATATGTTTCGTTCAGTTATGGAATTCTTCTGTTTGTGGGTAATTAAACATTCAATACACAATTAGCTGTAATGCACATATGAACATCATAACTGGCACGCAGATTGTTAGAAATGGTAGGATAAATTGTAAATTCGCACTCAACAGAAAAAAAGTTGCCAACCCGTGGTGTAGACTCCAGGCCCCCATCCGGCAGGTCTGGGCCCACGGCAAGAGCTCCCAAGCCATTGGATCAGGAAATGTTGTCCTACCAGATAGGGCTGCAACTGTTGAAGAGCCAGGCGAACCACCCTGAGCTCCAGCACATTGATGTCAGCCTACTCATTGATAGCCTCTAATTTAGTGAATTTACGAGCCATTGCAAGCCAAGAAACAGAGATACAGTATTGCGATATAGGCCTGCATCTTTTGTTTACTGATACATGGTTCTGACTGTACTGCCTGGTGGCCCACCTGCCTACCAGTGGCCCTGCCTTTTCTTGGTCTTTCAACTACTCATCTCCTCCATTTCAAAATACTGAATCTTAGTGGTAGTAGGAATCGAAGCTCGGGTCGAAGGGCAAAGAATCAACCCCCCACCACAAAAAAACAGGCACATGCCATTAGGTCTCTTTTTCAGACTAACACCAGCCTTGCTAGGAATACTCCCAGTGCACCAGCTTACTATGTTAGAGCTATGTGGCGATGTCACTTTGAATGCGCTTGCTTTTCATGTATTGTGTAATTGATGTGTATTTAGATAGTTATGTATACTGCAATTGTTGTTTATTGATGTTTGACAGGTCACTGCAAATAAGAATGTGTCCTCAATCGACTTAACTGCATAAATAATGATGAAATAAAATGATCAAGTGGTCAATTATAACAAGCAAAGTTAGCTAGTTAAGGCAAAATTGCTGGCAAATAAATCTAGCTAGCTAACGCACTGAGCAATATAAACAAATTGTCTAGCTCAGAATGCAAACAAAACAGATATATAGTGTGTTATAGCAGTTATATAAGGTGTTAGATAGCTAGCTATTATCAAACACCAGTTTGTCAATGCATTGCTACAAATAATGGTCATTCTATGAGAAAGTAGCTAACTACTGTAGTGTAGCAACTTTGTTCCATATGGAACCGATCAATTCAGGCAGTTGCACAGCATTTATGCCAGCTTAGATTGTGATGCAAATAATATATATTAGCCCTACACATAATCATATGTTAACAAATAAGACAGCAGTTAGCCAACTTACCCTTGTTTGAACTACGTTTCCCTTTTTTACTCCTTGGCATGTCGCCAATCAGGTTTCTTCACAAATTCACTTCCAAGTCTCAACAGGGCACCCCCGGAGCCGAAACTGAACAATTAATATTCAAGGCCTTGACAGTCTTTTGAAAACAACCTCGGAGGTCACGATGTATTCAAGATCTTAATTAGTGTGATGACACCATATATCAAAAACAAAAATAATTAACGTTAGCTAGACTCGATCCCCCACTTGTTTTTAGTGGCACCACGTTTCACCACCGCAGATGATGTGGAGTTGGCTTTACAAGTCGAGGAATTTGTTTTTCTTCATTACCTGTGATTGTCCCCGGGTAACCGATATCTAATGCCAGATTGAGATACAACATGTTTTTTAAAGTGTTTGGAATGGAGTATCGAGCACGTTGCTGTTCCAAATTCACACATCTTCTTCTTTGGTATAAAGGCGTTCCACAAGCAAACGTTTAAGGTGTATGCCGCCACCTATTGCGCTGGAGTGTGCGATCAATCATGGTTTGCCTAATTCTGTACTAAGAAAAAAACAAATCCCATTAACTTCTATCAAACCCTCCCCAAAAACTCCATCCCTCTTCAAACTTTCTCTATCATGCTCAGACAATCTAACTATAGGAGTAAGCAGCATTTAAAAATCATGTCAACAGAAACATCTACTGTTATCCCTAATAACTGTTGCCGTATCCACAATCCTTTTCAACCTGACATGTCTGCTTTTCACAATCCGAGTCGTGTTGATAACCTTCCCAAAGTCAATTTTATTTACCAACAAAGTGTTCTTTGACACAGCACATTTATGGGAGCAAGAATTCTGAAAAGGCCTCGAAACCATGTCAGGAACACTGGGCTATAATAAGAAGGTCGACCAGTAAAAGCACCCATTCTAACAAATCCACCATCTTCTCCTGGGTAAGTGGTAACTGCATTCAGACCCACCTCCTATTAGATATATTAGGCAAGCTGGGTTTTGTAGTCATATGATGATTCTCATTTAAGTGCCCAAAGCATGAATTCGTCTCCGACTAAACTACAGTATCCATAATACCCCAAAACAAATCAGCTGTTGGGGTCGTCCGACCATTTTTTTTTTTTGTCAAACGAGCCAAATGCAACGGGTTTGAATTTTACTGTGAAACGCTTACTTATGAGCCCTTTCGCAACGATGCAGAGTAAAAAATTAAGAAAATTTGTCAAATCAAATTGTATTTTTCACACGCTTTGTAAACAGTATGTGTAATCTAACAGTGAAATGCTTACTTACGGATCCTTTTCCAACAATGCAGAGTTCAAGATAAAGATACAAAGATAAAATAAAAATAGAATAGTGACATGAGGAATAAATACACAGTGAATAACAATAACAAGTAAAAATAACATGGCTAAATATAGGGAGTACCATACCAAGTCGACTTGCTGGGGTATGGGGTAATTGATGTAGCTATGTACATATAGCTAGAGGTAAAGTGACTTGGCAATAAGATAAATAATAGACTGAGCTGTCGCAGCAGCGCATGTGGTGGGCCCATGCCAAATGCCTGAAGGGGCACTATGTTGAGGGTCAGTGTGGCAGATGTGTTGTTACCTACCCTCACCACCTGAGCGCTGGCCCATCAGAAAGTCCAGGATCCAGTTGCAGAGGGAGGTGTTCAGTCCCAGGGTCCAGAGCTGGGTGATTAGCTTGGAGGGACTATGGCATTGAACGCTGACCTGTAGTCAATGAACAGCATTCTCACATAGGTATTCCTCTTGTCCAGGTGGGAGAGAGCAGTGTGGAGTGCAGAGAGATCGCATCATCTGTGTATCTGTTGGGGCGGCATGGGAATTGGACTGGGTCCAGGGTGTCTGGGATGATGGTGTTGATATGTGCCGTGACCAGGCTTTCAAAGAATTTCATGGTTACAGATGTGAGTGCTACAGGGCGATGGTCAGGTTACCTTTGGGTTCTTAGAAACAGGTGGTCTATTTGAAACATGTTGGGATTACAGACTGGGACAAGGAGATGTTGAAAATGAAGACGCTTGCCAGCTGGTCTACGCATGCTCTGAGAACACGCTCTAGTATGCAAGTGTTAACCTGTTACTCACGTTGAACACGGAGAGCGAGATCCCAGTCATACGGGACAGCAGGGGCTCTCATGCCTGGTTCAGTGTTGTTAGCCTCGAAGCGAGAATAGAAGGCAATCAGCTCATCTGGGAGGTTTGCGTCACTGGACAACTCACAGCTGGGTTTCCCTTTGTAATCTGTAATAGCCTGCAAATCCTGCCACATCCGACGAGAGTCTGAGCCAGTGTGGTAGGATTCTATCTCAAATCAATCACATCAAATGTTATTTGTCACATACACATGTTTAGCAGATGTTATTGCGGGTGTAGCGAAATGCTTGTGTTTCTCGCTCCGACAGTGCAGTAATATCTAACAATTCACAACAATACACACAATACACACAAACTAAAAGTAAAATAATTGAATTAAGGAATATATAAATATTAAGATGAGCAATGTCGGAGAGGCATAGACTAAATACAGTAGAATAGAATACAGTATATACATATGAAATGAATAAAGCAAAAATGTCAACATTATTAAAGTGACTAGTGTTCCATTATAAAAGTGGCCAGTGATTTCAAGCACTGCGGTTGCAGGTGGTGCAGTTGCCGTACCAAACGATGATACAGCCTGACAGGATGCTCTCAATTGTGCATCTGTAAAAGTTTGTGAGGGTTTTAGGTGCCAAGCCACATTTTTTCAGCCTCCTGGGGTTGAAGAGGTGTTTTTGTGCCTTCTTCTCCTCACTGTCTGTGTAGGTGGAACATTTCAGATTGCCAGTGATGTGTAAGCCAAGGAACTTCAAGCTTAATTATCCACACAGTACACAAATAAGATACATGATAAAATAACAAAATAATGGGAAAATCGTGTTTAATAATTTGCAAACAACAAAATCTTGAATGTTAGAAATACAATATACAGGGCATTAATCAGCAGTAAATACAGTAGTCTATACATTTTGGCAATTGTCAGACAACATTAGTGACAGATGTTTAACTTACATCTAGTGGAGTCATGTGCAATGACAATTAATCCAAAGTTATGGCTTTCCCCAACATAGAGAAAGGTATAATATATTATGAATTACCCTGAATTCTAATATTTAATTCTATGTGAATTATAACCTATATTACAAGGAAAATGAGGGATTCAGAAACAAACTACATCATTACCTTGCTATACAAATTAAGGCATTCACATGAACAAAAGTGAATATCAAAAACATTGAGAAAATATTGCAATAGTAGAGGGGAGATGCAAGACCATGAACACCTCTATAAGATACTTCACAGTAGGTACAAGCAAGGTATTGGAGTTTTGCCACACATTACTGCATATATTGTTTAGTTTTAGTTTGTTGGGAATGTGACAACGAGGATCGTGGTACAAGCCTAAAGACGAAGTATCACAAAAGCAATTTGGAATCATATGAAGAGATGTTTGTTCATGCTGACATTTAGTATTAAGTTAGCAATTAGTAAACATTAACATGTCATTGTGCCACTTAGCCTGTAAAACGCTAGATTAGATTCATACTATTAGACAGGAGAAAATGTTTTGCTCAGCAGTCCTGAAAACGTGACTTTCTCCTGTGTCTCTTGGTTTACATAGCACGTGTTGCTGCTTTTGCTGACTGGTCAGTGAGATCCCTGTCCTTCAAACCATATGGCTCATTCACACAACTCACTGTGGTCTAAAGACCATCAACAAGCTTCCGATAACAGGAGTGAAAAGCCTCATCCTCAAGAGTGTAGCTGTATTTGTGTAGTTGAGTGGAGATGTGGGTGTAGGCAAGGCCACACACTCTCATAACCCATTCTCTATCGCTAAAGAAAGCCTTACAGTCCTTCAGGTTTGAGTGTCACTGCTCAAGGTAAACACAAGGGGGCAGCATTTGTTCTGATAGACTGATCTCTTGTTGTCATGAGGAGGCAGTCTGTCCGATCAGGGTACTGTTCGCAGGCTGATCTCATAAGCCAGGTGTCCATTGAGGGACAGATCTAATGGCCAGAGTAGTAGTTTGTAGGCACGAAGGGCATCTTGGTGACCACTGCCTTCACTGCCTTCTTCCTCACTTCCACCTGAATGGGAGTTCCATTCTTGGCGTACGCCACATCCACGTAACCCATGGCAATGTTCTGCTTCAGGCAGGGGGAGGGGCAACCACTGGTGACCTCACCTGAAAAAAATAATAATAACTGATCAAAAGAAAGCTGAATCTAATCTCAACAGCAATCCACACACTGCTAAATTTCAGGCCTAAATTTGTAGGCCTAATAACAATGACAAACAATAACAGAAAATCATCAGGCCTGGTATCCTGATCCTAAGTAGCCATAATCAAACTCTTACGTATGATTATTCAGATCTTATATCTTGTAATAGCTAGTAGAGATCCTCTAACTGACCTATGACCTTTCCCTCTGGGCTGAGAATGGGGGTGTGCTGTCTGACAGGGGGTCCCGTGGACACCAAGCCCACACGCTTCCTCGTCGTCTTTGCCTTTATCTGGGGGACAATTATCTCAGCACCGGGGAAATCCTTCGCCTGACGCCGCCGCTTTCCTGCAAGTCCATCAAACAACCCAATTAACACACACAGACACACACACACACACACACACACACACACACACACACACACACACACACACACACACACACACACACACACACACACACACACACACACACACACACACACACACTATAAGGGAGTGTATAATAATGAGGAGTCACCTATGGTCCACACCAGTGTTGCCTCCACAGGTGTGGTGGTCTCATCGATGTCGTTACCATAGAGACAGAGGCCTGCCTCCAGTCTCAGACTGTCTCGCGCCCCCAGTCCGGCCAGCTTGACCTCACTGTTGGCCAACAGGCGCTCCGTCAGGGCCACCACACCAGATTTAGGCACTGAGATCTGAACAGGAGGATGAATAGGAAATTATGAACATAATTTTGCAACAACGAAAGAAACGCATTCTTTTTTACAAATACCAATTGCTTTCACACAAAGGATTCTTAAAAGAAATGCACAGAAAAATATCCATCACTACTGAAGTACAAAGAAAAAGAGAGTGAGAGGCCCACCTCCACTCCGTCTTCTCCAGTGTAGCCACAGCGGGTCACCCTGCAGCCCTGGATCCCAAACACAGTGGCCAGAGTGCTGGTCATGAAGGTCAACTTGCTGAGGTCATCTGTCAATCCCGGCTGGAGCACCTTGGCCATGGAGGGACCTGAGGGGGACATTACAGGGTCATATTCTTTAGTACACATAGTAGCAAAATTATTTGCAATGCAAAACAAAAATATCTTATGGGACAAGTTCAGGTAGTTCCTCCCTGTTTCCGTTGGCCAAATAAACATTTATTTGTCACATGCGCCGAATACTTACAAGCCCTTAACCAACAATGCTGTTGAAGAAATAGAGTTAAGAAAATATTTCTTAAATAAACTAAAGGGGAAAAAGACTGAAATAAAATAATCAAATAGTAACAAGAAAATTACATAACAATAACAAGGCTTTATACAGGGTTACCGGTACCGAGTCATGTGCGGAGGTACAGGGTCGTCAAGGTCATTTGTAAAGTGACTAGAGGTTGACCGATTAATCGACATGGCCAATTAATTAGGGCCAATTTCAAGTTTTAATAACATTCGGTAATCGGTATTTTTGGACGCCGATTGTGGCCGATTACACTGCATTCCACGAGGAAACTGCCTGGCAGGCTGACCACCTGTTACACGAGTTACAGCAAGGAGCCAAGATAAGTTGCTGGCTAGCATTAAACTTATCTTATAAAAAACAATCAATCTTCACATAATCCCTAGTCAACTACACATAGTTGATGATATTACTAGGTTATATAGCTTGTCCTACGTTGCATATAATCAATGCGGTGCATGTTAATTTACCATCGAATCACAGCCTACTTCGCCAAGTGGGGGATGATTTAACAAAAGCGCATTCGTGAAAAAAGCACAATTGTTGCACGAATGTACCTAACCATAAACATCAATACCTTTCTTACAATCAATACACAGAAGTATATTTTTTAAACCTGCATATTTAGTTAAAAGAAATTCATGTTAGCAGGCAATATTAACTAGGGAAATTGTGTCACTTCTCTTGCGTTCATTGCATGCAGAGTCAGGGCATATGCAACAGTTCGGGCCGCCTGGCTCGTTGCGAACTAATTTGCCAGAATTTCACATAATTATGACATAACATTGAAGGTTGTGCAATGTAACAGCAATATTTAGACTTAGGGTTGCCACCCGTTCGATAAAATACAGAATGGTTCCATATTTCATTGAAAGGAAAAACAATTTGTTTTCGAAATGATAGTTTACAGACTTGACCATATTACTGACCAAAGGCTCGTATTTCTGTGTGTTATATTATAATTAAGTCTATGATTTGATATTTGATAGAGCAGTCTGACTGAGCAGTGGTAGGCAGCAGCAGGCTCGTAAGCATTCATTCAAACTTTACTGCATTTGCCAGCAGCTCTTAGCAATGCTTGAGTCACAGCGCTGCTAATGACTTCAAGCCTATCAACTCCTGATATTAGGCTGACAAAGTGCCTATTAGAACATCCAATAGTCAAAGGTATATGAAATACTAATGGTATATACTAATGGTATAGAGAGAAATCGTTGATGTGTAATATTTCTTATAATAACTACAACCTAAAACATCTTAACTGGGAATATTGAACCACCAGCTTTCATATGTTCTGAGCAAGGAACTTAAACGTTAGCTTTTTTACATGGCACATATTGCACTTTTACTCTCTTCTCCAACACTGTGTTCTTGCATTATTTAAACCAAATTAGCATGTTTCATTATTTATTTGAGACTAAATAGATTTTATTTATGTATTATATTAAGTTAAAATAAAAGTGTTCGGGGCCTCCCGGGTGGCGCTGTACTGCAGTGCCAGCTGTGCCATCAGAGACTCTGGTTTCGCGCCCAGGCTCTGTCGCAACCAGCCGCGACCGGGAGGTCCGTGGGGCGACGCACAATTGGCCTAGCGTCGTCCGGGTTAGGGAGGGCTTGGCCGGTAGGGATTGTCCTTGTCTCATCGCGCACCAGCAACTCCTGTGGCAGGCCGGGCGCAGTGCTGGCTAACCAAGGTTGTCAGGTGCACGGTGTTTCCTCCGACACATTGGTGCGGCTGGCTTCCGGGTTGAATGTGCGCTGTGTTAAGAAGCAGTGCGGCTTGGTTGGGTTGTGTATCGGAGGACGCATGACTTTCAACCTGCGTCTCTCCTGAGCCCGTACGGGAGTTCTAGCGATGAGAAAAGATAGTAGGTACTATAACAATTGGATACCACGAAATTGGGGAGAAAAAGGGGTAAAAAAATATTTTTAAAAATGAATAAAAAAATAAGTGTTCATTCAGTATTGTTGTAATAGTCATTATTACAAATATATATATATATATTTTTTTTTTAATCGGCTTTTTTTGGTCCTCCAATAATCGGCGTCGGCGTTGAAAAATCATAATCGGTCAACCTCTAAAAGTGACCATGCATAGATAATAAACAGCGAGTAGCAGCAGTGTAAAAACAAAAAGGCGGGGGTACTTTCATCAAGGCAAAGGGTGGCTACTTTGAAGGATCTCAAATTTAAAATGTATTTTCATTCGTTTAACACTTTTTTGGTTACTACATGTTACTACTATGTGTTATTTCATAGTTTTGATGTCTTCACTATTATTCTACAATGTAGGAAATAGTAACAATAAAGAAACCCTTGACTGAGTAGGTGTGTCCAAGCTTTTGACTGGTACTGTATATCGAGTAGAACTGACGTTGCCATAAGAGAACTTACCCTGAACGGCAATCAAACATTCCTCCAGAAAGTCCAGCTCCACATCGTGACCTTCTGCTTTGAACTTGGCTAGTCGAGCCTACATGAACACAGAAAGGATCAAATATTTGAAACACAAACAGACATGACACTTCATCAAAGCGTTACACATCCATCCAAAACTTTCAGTGATGGTCGTCAAACACATGAGGTCTGTGGACTACTGACCTTCATGTTGGCAGAGTCCTTGTCTGCACAGCCAGCATTGGACACCACGTAGAGGTAGCCTTGGTCTGTCTTGGTGACGATAAGATCATCATTTATTCCTCCCTTGTCATTGGTGAAGAGGGTGAGCGTGCCCTGGAGATAAGTGTGAGAAGAGTGTGTCGGTGTGTGGGAGAAATAAGTGTACATGCGTGTATTTTTGCTTGCAGGCATTTGTCTCACCTGGTTGTCCTTCAGCTCTGCTATGTCTCCAACGATCATAGACTCTATAAACTTGACTCTGTCTCTTCCGTGGACTTTGCTCTGTTGGAGACACACAATGGATAGTATAGCCCATAGAATGAGCACACAATATCGACCCATGCAAATTTGCTAAATGAAATGCCTCTCACCTGTAGCATGTGGCTGACGTCGAAGATGGAGCAGTGCTGGCGGGTGTGCATGTGGGAGTGGATGTGGCTGTCTCTGTACTGGACAGGCATGCTCCAGCCAGCAAACTCCACCATCTTACCCCCCTGGTCCCGATGGAAGTCAAACAGAGCGGTCTTCCTCATACAGGCCTGGCTCAGGAGGAAAACACTCTGTCATTATTGTTGTAACATATGCTGCTGTACCGCCATTACTGTAATGGTATCAGTAATGTAAAAGTCATAGCCTGGTCGCCAGTCTGTTTCTGCCCTCCTGCCAACTTCTTATGGTATTGTCATGCCAATGACAATGGAGTAGACAAAAGCACAAACAGACCTGGGACCAGGCTACTAAAGTCATGGAAGTTCATGTAATTCATGTAACTGATTCATACAACAGCCGTAGTGTACAGTATAAGTCTGGTGCGCAATATTCATAAAATTCACCCAAGTTATTATGCAGACTTCTTCTACTACAATCATTGTCACCTTTAACCGTTAACCCAGCCACTGCTTGCTCTTATCAGTCAGCCATGCACTTCGGGGACGGATGTTGGCCTGCTTACGGGTCCAGTATTTTGCGAAACAAGTCCAAAGTCATCTCTCTCTGTGTAGTCTAAACGAACACTGCTAACTAATCTCTACTGCTTGATGGGTATGATGTGCTAAATGTTCAGGGTGCCTCCCTGTTCTTATTCATCTACTGTAAGAGTGAACAATAGGCACACATACAGGGCCTTCGGAAAGTATTCAGACCCCTTGACTTATTCCACATTTTGTTACGTTACAGCTAGGGTTGCACATTTTGGGGAATATTCAGAGGTGGAAACTTTCAGTGGGAATTAAGGTAAATATATGCAAATTAATATTAATATGATTTAAATGTAGATGTTTTTGCATTGGATATATTTACCATATCATATAGAGACAGAAACATAAATATTTTACCTTATGATAAGTAGACATAATTGCAAATGATAAAATCCTTCCAATAGAAATTTTAAAAAACTATTTAGTGATCCATCGCATCTCCCAAAAACGTTTTCAACATACATCTTTAAAATGATAATCAACTCTATAGTTTCTAGACTGTCTTCCTCTCTGGCTTCCATGTCTTCTCCCTGGACCTCCTCAAAGTCCACCTCTTGAACATCAGACTCTGAGGCCTCATCTTCACTGTCACTTTCCAACCTTGTTGAGGAAGGCTCGTTTGTCAGGCTCAAAAAGCCTCACATTTGCCCAGATGGCCCCCAATTTTTCAACCCTTGTATTGGTCAGCCTGTTGCGTGCTTTGGTGTGTCTGTTCCCAAACAAGGACCAATTGCGCTCTGAGATGGCTGATGTTGGTGGGATTTGGTGGATGATGGAGGCAACAGGGGAAAGAGCCTCAGATCCACAGTCCCTTCCACCAGGTGACTGAACATCAGACAGGATTGCATTGTCTCACTCAATCCGTGAAATGGCTACTGCTATAAGTTTCAGGAGTTTCAGGCTGCTGACCACTCTCTCCCAAAATACATCATCCAGGAGGATCCTCTTGATGGGGCTGTCCATATCGGCAGACTGTGATATGGCCATTTCTTGGGGAGACTCCTTCCCCTCAAACATGACAACACCACCCCAACGGGTGTTGCTGGGCAGCTTCAATGTGGTGCTCTAATTCTTTTCACTTTGCTTGGTGAGGTAGATTGCTGCTATAACTTGATGACCCTTCACATAACTAACCATTTTCTTGGCTCTCTTGTAGAGTGTATCCATTGTTTTCAGTGCCATGATGTCCTTGAGGAGCAGATTCAATGCATGAGCAGCACAGCCAATGGGTGTGATGTGAGGGTAGGACTCCTCCACTTTAGACCAAGCAGCCTTCATGTTCGCAGCATTGTCTGTCACCGGTGCTAATACCTTCTGTGGTCCAAGGTCATTGATGACTGCCTTCAGCTCATGTGCAATGTAGAGACCGGTGTGTCTGTTGTCCCTTGTGTCTGTGCTCTTGTAGAATACTTTTTGAGGGGTGGAGATGATGTAGTTAATTATTCCTTGCCCACAAACATTCGACCACCTATCAGAGAAGACAGCAATACAGTCTGCTTTCTCTATGATTTACTTGACCTTCACTTGAACTCTACATCCGGCAAATGAGTAGATAAAGCATGTCTGGTTGGAGCGGTGTATGCTGGGCGAAGAACATTCAGAAATCTTTTCCAATACACATTGCCTGTGAGTATGAGGTGAACCAGTTGCATACACAGCTTGTGCAAGACATTCATCAGCATTTCACCGACTACGTTCCTCTAATGAGTCAAAAAAACTTCTGAATCCAGGAGGACCATGAGCTGTTGCTGTCGATAAGGTGTCTGATTCATAATTTTCACCTCGAATAGAAGTAGAGGGACTTTTGTCAGAGGTTGCTTGTTGTGAACGCTGAGGGAACTTTATGCACTTGGCAAGATGATTCTGCATCTTTGTTGCATTATTCACATATGATTTGGCACAGTATTCGCAAATGTACACAGCTTTTCCTTCTACATTAGCTGCAGTGAAATTTCTCCACACATCAGATAGTGCCTGTGGCATTTTCCTGTAAAGATTAGAAAGAAAAGAGAAAAAAATACAATTCCATGTACAGATAAATAGTGAAGCAGTTAGATTAAACAACTCCTTTGTAAGATATATATTTTTAAATGAAACATATATGGCAACAGGTGAATTAACACTCCTCAATTAGCAGGCTCAAGCAAGCTAAAACCCACATGGTAGCAAAAACTAACCAGCAGAAATGGTTAAGTTCTAAATGATTTAAACACACTTTGCTGTAGGCTACTATTTACTAGTTAACAAAAAATCATGTGTCATATAAAATATATTCACCCCACCCAGTACTGTATTCAAAACTTACCAGAAAGCATGTAAAATGGATTCAAATTAAAATAAATCTCTGCAATCTGCACACAATAATGACAAGCCAAAAACAGGATTAATACCTTATTTACATAAGTATTCAGCCCCATTGCTGTGAGACTCGAAATTGAGCTCAAGTGCTTCATGATTTCATTGATCATCCTTGAAATGTTTCTACAACTTGATTCAAGTCCAACTGTGGTAAATTATATTGATTGGACATGAGTTGGAAAGGGCACACACCTGTCTATATAAGGTCCCACAGTTGACAGTGCATGTCGGAACAAAAACCAAGCCATGAGGTCGAAGGAATTGTCCGTAGAGCGCTGAGACAGGACTGAGTCGAGGCACAGATCTGGGAAGGGTACCAAAAAATGTCTGCAGCATTGAAGGTCAGCAAGAACACAGTGGCCTCCATAATTGTTAAATGGAAGAAGTTTGGAACCACCAAGACTCTTCCTAGAGCTGGCCACCCGGCCAAACTGAGCAATCAGGGGAGAAGGGCCTTGGTCGGGGAGGTGAACAGTGCAACATACAGAGAGATCCTTGATGAAAACCTGCTCCAGAGCGCTCAGGACCTCAGACTAGGGCGAAGGACAACAACCCTAAGCACACAGACAAGACAACGCAGGAGTGGCTGTGGGACAAGTCTCTGAATGTCCTTGAGTGGGCCAACCAGAGCCCAGACTTAAAACCGATCTAATATCTCTGGAGAGACTTGAAAATAACTGTGCAGCAACACTCCCCCATCCAACCTGACAGAGCTTGGGTGGATCTGCAGAGAAGAATGGGAGAAACTCCACAAATACAGGTGTGTCAACCTGTATTGGCACGACAATGATTTAATCAATTTTAGAACAAGGGTGTAACCTACCAGAATGTAGGAAAAGTCAAGGGATATGAATACTTCCTGAAGGCACTGTACATTCTTTCCTACGGTAAATGGCAGCGCGAGGCATAAACAAGATCTTAATAAAATACTTTATCCCACTCAGAACTGATTAGCATCAACCCCGAACTCTTTCAACTGGATAATAACAATCCAAGGTCCATTCCTGTGAAGAATCCTGACCTGCAGTGGGCCAAGACATTACACTACATTCATCATTTGACAGTAAATCAGGAAGTCTTCAGCAGCCTAAACGATTCAATGAAATCTCACTAGAACTGATTAGAGTATGAATGGAAGATAGTGTTCATTCAATAGACTAGTTCTAGAGATGGGGGATCTGAGGCAGACCTATCTATACCCTGACAAGCCACTATTATACTTTTAATAAAACCATAATCTGCAGCAGCCAGTCAAGCGAAGTGATCTGTGCGGGCTCGGGGGCATTCTGCGGGGACAGATGTAGATTTGATTTGCATGACCAAGCGTGCCACAAATAAGAGGGGAAAAAAACATGGAGCAAATGGGCAAGCGCAATATGATCACCGTTCTGTCATATTGCAATAGCTTATGCAAAAAAATAAAAAAAATAATAATCAGGGTTTGACGACTAAATACATCTAAAACATATGAAAAGATAAACAAATTACGTTCTGAAGGATCTGAAACAATTAATATTCAAAATTTCCCAGCACTAGGCCAACTGCATGGGTCGGTTTTAGTGAGCAGCAGAAATTTGTCCTCGAGGTTGATGGAACAGTACCTCTGAACTTGAAGCATGCCTCTTCTGCCTCCTCGATATTCCGAGTCCAACGCCACGTAGACACTCCCTCGGAACTCGGAAACCGAATCCGAACCCGCGGCCGCCAGATAGAATCCGAGCCCACATCGTATATTCCTTGCAGACGAGATCCAAAAGTTCACGTAACACAAACACCTCGCTGTCGTCAACAGTTTGGACTCCGCACTCAGAATTGTGCTTTCTCTGCAAAACAGCGACCCTTGCCAGAGCAATGTATTTTGGGAAATGTAGTTGATGAAATTACACATTCTTCAAACATTTGGAGGAAAACTCACAACACAGGCAGGCCTGTTTGTTGCACATGTCCTGTGTCAATACTAAATGTTGCTGTCATATGAAGAAATAAATATATTTTCAACTATTTGTTTCTACACTTTTCTTATTTTTTTATTTCTTTCTTTCTGCCTTTCTTTTTTCTTTCTTTCTATACATACATATTATGCATAGCCTATTGCGAGTATATTATGCATAGCCTATTGCGAGTATATTATGCATAGCCTATTGAGAGTATATTATGCATAGCCTATTGAGAGTATATTATGCATAGCCTATTGAGAGTATATTATGCATAGCCTATTGAGAGTATATTATGCATAGCCTATTGAGAGTATATTATGCATAGCCTATTGAGAGTATATTATGCATAGCCTATTGAGAGTATATTATGCATAGCCTATTGCTAGTATATTATGCATAGCCTATTGCGAGTATATTATGCATAGCCTATTGCGAGTATATTATGCATAGCCTATTGAGAGTATATTATGCATAGCCTATTGCTAGTATATTATGCATAGCCTATTGAGAGTATATTATGCATAGCCTATTGAGAGTATATTATGCATAGCCTATTGAGAGTATATTATGCATAGCCTATTGAGAGTATATTATGCATAGCCTATTGAGAGTATATTATGCATAGCCTATTGAGAGTATATTATGCATAGCCTATTGAGAGTATATTATGCATAGCCTATTGAGAGTATATTATACATAGCCTATTGCGAGTATATTATGCATAGCCTATTGAGAGTATATTATGCATAGCCTATTGAGAGTATATTATACATAGCCTATTGCGAGTATATTATGCATAGCCTATTGCAAGTGTTTATGATGTAATAACACAAGCAAAATGTTCACACCAATGCTCTGTAACATGTCTTATTGTCATTACCTATATTTGAAAATGTCCATAGGCCTACTGTCAGAGTACACTTTCAAAAAACAACCATCTCTGTCGTGGCACAGATAGTACACTGAAGCCTCGCTATGTGACAGTCTGACTGAGGGGAAATTCACAACGCTCAGCACCATTACATAACGTATCCTATACTCAAGAAGAAATGTCATTACCACTGACCCAGAAAATCCAAGGAATTTCTGGGTCTGGAATGACAGTGGCTACATCTCAGAAAACCAATAACGATGTGTTACACTAACAGTTAACCAGTAACTGTTATCTTTACACTGTCATTAGATCACTTGTTGTAAATTAATAAAAATATGAACATACTAAAAAGCAGTCTTTTTTATATTCAGGGACTTTTCGCATTGCTCTGGGTCCTGTTGCTTACTATACCTCCTCTTCCTCTGTTGGATAATTGAATGATCCTGTGGCCCAGTAGCAGCTATTAATACCACCCTCGTCCCAGCTTCTATTTTAGGGTAGGGGCTGTTGGGGTAGGGGCAAGCAGCAGGGAGCAAGGCAGGGATTGGGGGCACAGAGACACAGAACACTGGGTCTGGACTCACTTCTGTGCGATAAGGCAATTATTCAACCTGGACTATATTCAGAAGGTTAATTAATACAGTTTTGGATGTATATTTTGTTTGATCCTATGACACTGGATAACCTTTTCCATCATTTGTTGTTGACACGTCTTGGGAATGTATTGACAGCAGCTTTCCTTTCTTGAGGAGACGCACACGGAGACGTACTGTACGTGAATTCTCCTCAGATACACATACTATACGTGTATCTTTCTCCCCTATTTCATGTCAACAGAAGGTAAGAGCAGAGAGAGGGGAGAATTCAAGGTGGCTGATTTGGTGGAATGACACTATCTGGACACTTGATTGATTGTGAGGAGAAAATTCATGGGTATTGTGTCCCTAGGGTTTATGGGTGAAGCCCGGATACCTGAATAGAGTGTCTGGTTTGATGAATCATGCATGTGTTTTTGTGTGTTAGAGAGTAGGACTATATCATGTCTCCCTTCTATCATTGAAATAATAGTGCTTGCCTGTCAATGCCACCATACCAATATGCCAATATACAATTTAGTGTGCTTAAAGCATTCTTGTACATTATATCAACTAGGCTGCGTGACTGAAACGGCTTGTCATTTTGGCTAGACTTGTGGAAACATTCCCAGTCAGACAAAGGGCCTGTTCTCAATCACCTCTCCCCTGGCCCTGGCCCTGAGTCCAAATTACAACTTCCTGATAACAGTTTTATTTTGATTATCAGTAATAATATTTAGAAACCTGGTGTCCTCTTCTCTCTCCCTCCTTCCCTCCAGGGATTATGGCGAAACAACCTCCATCCCCTACCACTCCACTATTTTTTACCCGGATCAGTGATCGGGATCTGACTGAGATCGAGCTACATTCCGTGGAGTCCATCAACGACCTGCACCGCACCCACCCAGAGCACAACCACAAAGGTACCAGATGTTTCTAGGCTGTATTGTGTGCAGTGATTGCATCCAAAACCACAATTGAAATGTGACTCTCATTACTTTCCAGTCACTAGAATCTCCACTGTCTCTATGGTCTCTATAGGCAGCAGACGACCTCCCCTTCCTCCTGCTCCCTCCACCAATGGGAACCTCCATCTCCGGGACAGACCAGTTGTCTATCAGACAGGGCATCCAATGAGAAGCCGATGGCAGAGCACGCTCCGAGACCTGTTGATGCCCACCTCGTTTCGATACACCATGGGGTGTGCAGTGACATCACTGATGCTGTTGACGCTACTTCTTATCTTCTATTTCTTAGGTAATGAAATTCACTTACTCTTTCTCAATCTTGATCTGAAATCCAACCAGGCCTCAACATTTTGCCCATCCCTTTCTGTGACTGTGTTTCTGCGTTCCCCTCCAGTTCAGCAGGGCAGCACTCTCCGGTCCCTAACGGAAGCAGTGAGGGAGAGACAGGCTGTGGCCCTAGAGGTCTCCCAGCTCATCCAGGAGCTGCAGGCGCTGCGCCACAACCTCACAGCCATCACGGGAGGATCCTGAGGAGCAGAGGTCACGGAGAGGAACACCCTTCACCCCTGGACCCTGAAAGCCCCGTCCTAGTGGCCCCTGAACACTAATGTAACACCAACTGCTAACTACCTGCCCCAAAATCTCCACTCAAGTCAAATCCCTGCCCTGCACATGGTATTGGAACTTGGGCCCATCCAGAAACAACCCCTACTGCCATATGCACAACATTGCCCGGGTGTGCACAACAGAGCCCGGGAGTTGGAACCCACAGAGAATGTTTCCATATACTGTACTGTATATTTATGAGTTGTTTGATTTGCAAGACAAATAGGGGATAGAAAGACACTCATTCAGTAAGATTGCAGGGTACTGAACACTTTATAGCATCTTTAGTGACATCACAGCGTAAAGGACCACACTCTTCAACTGACAATTCATGTATTTGAACAACTGCATGAGGACAGAAATGATTCAGGTTCGAGACGTCCATGTGATCTGTGACTTAAACATACTGTACATACAAGCTACGCTGTAACTTTTAGAAGCGGTCCTCTTTTACATGTATGCATGAGACAGGTGCTGTATGATGAAATGTCACACCCATTTTGTTACTGACAAAACACAGTGCAAATTTGTTCTGACTATCACAACTTAAACATGTCACAAGTGGAACTGAAGTGTATAGAATGAATACGCCTTTTAGCAACTGCCACAGTTTTCACTTTGATACACTTGGTGGAATTGCAATGATGCTACTGTATGCTGCGCATCAACCAAATAAACAAAAGAGGTGATATTATATATTGGTGATAGAGACTATATGGGGAGGCAGGGTAGCCTAGTGGTTAGAGCGTTGGACTAGTAACCGGAAGGTTGCAAGTTCAAACCAACCCCCGAGCTGACAAGGTACAAATCTGTCGTTCTGCCCCTGAACAGGCAGTTAACCCACTGTTCCTAGGCCGTCATTGAAAATAAGAATTTGTTCTTAACTGACTTGCCTAGTTAAATAAAGGTAAAAAATATATATATATATATATTCCTGACACTAAGTGTTAGTAATTGAAGCTATCCTTTCCTGACACTTCTCACCCGCCCAGCCCTGATAGCACTGGCACAGGAAGTGAGTGCGGAGGTGGCTGAGGTCATGAGAGGGGTCAGGGAGGAAGTTGGAGAAGGAGTCAGAGAGTGGGAGCATGTGGTCAGAGTAGGGGTCCCTCCTGGCACAGCGACCGTTGCCATGGCATCGCTCCTCGCTGCAACGCTGCACCCCTCTCTTCAGGGTGCTGATGTACACTCCCAGTTCAGAATGAATGTAGTCCCTCAGTATCTCACACTGACGCTGCCGAGAGAGGAAGGGAAAGAGTTATTCATATACAAATACAGAACAAAAACAAACAATCTAACAGAAACTGAACTGCATACACACTCAAGGTTGTAGAGGTACAGTGCATTCGGAAACTATTCAGGCCCCTTGACTTTTTCCACCTTTTGTTACATTACAGCCTTATTCTAAAATGTAATTAAATAAATATCCTCAGCAATCTACACACAATACCCCATAATGACAAGTGAAAACAGGTTTTAGACATTTTTGAAAATGTATCAAAAATGAAAAACAGAAATACCTTCTTCACATAAGTATTCAGACCCTTTGCAATGAGACTCGAAATTTAGCTCAGGTGCATCTTGTTTCCATTGATCATCCTTGAGATGTTTCTACAACTTGAATGGAGTCCACCTGTGGTAAATTCAATTGATTGAACATGATTTGGAAAGGCACACACCTGTCTATATAAGGTCCCACAGATGACAGTGCATTTCAACCTTATAAGCCATGAGGTCGAAGGAATTGTCCGTAGAGCCCTGAGACAGGATCGTGTCGAGGCACAGATCTGGGGAAGGGTGCCAAAAAATGTCTGCAACATTGAAGGTCTCCAAGAACACATCATCACAAGGCCTTCATCATTTGTAAATGGAAGAAGTTTGGAACCACCAAGACTCTTCCTAGAGCTGGCCGCCTGGCCAAACTGAGCACCTAAAGGACTCTTAGACCATGACTGATGAAATCAAGACTGAACTCCCTGGCCTGAAATCCAAGCGTCATGTCTGGAGTAAACCTGGCACTATCCCTACAGCGAAGCATGGTGGTGGCAGCATCATGCCGTGAGGATGTTTTTCAGCAGCAGGGTCTGGGAGACGAGTCAGGATCTAGGCAAAGATAAATGGAGCAAAGTACAGACAGATCCTTGATGAAAACCTGCTCCAGAGCACTCAGGACCTCAGACTGGGGAGAAGGTTCCTCTGCCAACAGGACAACGACCCCTATGCCCACAGACAAGACAACGCAGGAGTGGCTTCGGGACAAGTCTCTAGTGGCTTCGGGACAAGTCTCTAAATGTCCTTGAGTGGCCCAGCCAGAGCCCGGACTTGTACCCGATCGAACATCTCTGGAGAGACTTGAAAATAGCTGTGCAGCAACGCTCCCCATCCAACCTGATAGAGCTTTAGAGGATCTGCAGAGAAGAACGTCAGAAACTCCCCAAATACAGGTGTACCAAGCTAGTAGCGTCAAAGCCAAGAAGACTCAATGCTGTAATTGCTGCCGGAGGTGCTTCAACAAAGTACTGAGCAACGGTCTGAATACTTATGTAAATGTGATTTTTCAGTAATGTTTCTTTAATAATTAGCAAAAATGTCTAAAAACCTATTTTTGCTTTGTCATTATGGGGTATTTTGTGTAGATTGATGAGGGGGGGGGGGAAACACTTTAATCAATTTTAGAATAAGGCTTTAACATAACAAAATGTGGAGAAAGTCAAGTGGTTTGAATAATTTCCGAAGACACTGTATGTATATTATAGTGGATATATATGCACAAACTGTGAGGTCTCCAGGATCTGACCTTTGACTTAGCGAACGCCTGCTCCCCCCACAGCACCACTCCTGCCATCCCCAGCGCTGCACTCTCTCCCAGTGTGTGCTCCAGATCTGTCTGAAAACACACACACAAAAACACACAGGTATCAACCACATACAAAAATACATACACTTGAGGTGAGATGATTGAGTCTAATGGTTAAAGACCTGGAGAATAAACCCTGCTCCTCACAGCTGCCCATGTCCCTTAATGTTGATGATGTGGTTGTTACTGACAAGGAGCACATGGCTGAGCTCTTTAATCACCTCTTCATTAAGTCAGGATTCCTATTTGACTCAGCCATGCCGCCTTGCCCATCCAATTTCTGCTCTCCCACCCCTTCTAATGTGACTATCCCCGATGCCCCTCCCTCTTTTTCCCCTGCCCCGCTACAAAGTTTCTCCCCGCAGGCGGTCACTGAGTCCAAGCTGCTGAAGGAGCTCCTTAAACTTGACCCCAACAAATACATCTGGTTCAGATGGTTTAGACCCTTTCTTCTTTAAGGTTGCTGACCCTTTCATCGCCAAGCCTATCTCTGACCTTTTTAACTCTCCTCTCTGGGGAGGTTCCCATGGCTTAGAAGGCAGCCATGGTGCATCCTTAATTTAAAGGGGAGATCAAGCTGATGCTCTGTTATAGGCCAATTTCTATTGTCCCCTGTTTATCAAAAGTGTTGGAAAATCTTGTCAATAATCAACTGACTGACTTTCTTGATGTCTATAGTATTCTCTCTGTATGCAATCTGGTTTCCACTCAGGTTATGGATGTGTCACTGCAACCTTAAAGGTCCTAAATGATGTCACCATTGCCCTTGATTCTAAGCAACATTGTGCTGCTGTTTTTATTGACTTGGCCAAAGCTTTTGATACAGTAGACCATTCCATTCTTGTGGACCGGCTAAGGAGTATTGATGTCTCTGAGGGGTCTTTGGGCTGGTTTGCTAACTACCTCTCTCAAAGAGTGCAGTGCATAAAGTCAGAACATCTGCTATCTCAGCAACTGCCTGTCACCAAGGGAGTACAGCAAGGCCTGATCCTAGGCCCCACGCTCTTCTCAATTTATATCAACAGCATAGCTCAGGTAGTAGGAAGCTCTCTCACCCATTTATATGCAGATGATACAGTCTTATACTCAGCTGGCCCCTAACCAGACTTTGTGTTAAATACTCTACAACAAAGCTTTCTTAGTGTCCAACAAGCTTTCTCTGCCCTTAACCTTGACTGGAACAAGCTGCAACAAACACTGAAACTGGACAGTTTTTATCTCAATCTCTTCATTCAAAGACTCAATCATGGACACTCTTACTGACAGTTGTGGCTGCTTCGCGTTATGTATTGTTGTCTCTACCTCATTGCCCTTGGTGCTGTTTTGTGCTGTTGTCTGTGCCCAATAATGTTAGTACCATGATTTGTGCTGCTACCATGTTGTGTTGCTACCATGTTGTTGTCATGTTGTGTTGCTACATGTTGTGTTTTCATGTGTTGTTTCCATGCTATGTTGTTGTCTTAGGTCTCTTTATGTGGTGTTGTGGTGTCTCTTGTCATGATGTGTGTTTTGTCCTATATTTTTATTTTAATCCCAGACCCCGTCCCCACAGGTCTTTTACCTTCTGGTAGGCCGTCATTGTAAATAAGAATTTGTTCTTAACTGACTTACCCAGTTAAATAAAGGTTAAATAAATAAATACAAATAATGCAGGAATAGAATATATTTCCATTGCTTGCTAGCATCTCCTGCCAGGTGTGCTCATATGTCACTGTCTGCATGGCAAGGTCAATGGAAGACTAGTTTGGTTACTTGTATGCCACAAAGTGATATCAGCACAAATAATAGTAAATTCTGCCAAATATCATTTCAAAGAGTTTATAATATTCATAACATAAGTGCATCACTGTTAGTGTAGGTTTTGAAGGACTGATTATAACTCTGTAATAACACAGTCATGGGATAGGAAACATTTTCCAACTTTACTGTTATACTTTACCTTGTTGAGGAAGTGGAGGGTGTGGGCGAATGCCACTCTGGCATAGGGCAGTACAGGAGTGGCATGGGTGCTAGTGGGGTACTGATTCGCCACCCTCAGGGCCTCCAGAAGCCTATGTCTGACCAGGAGGGTGGCATCAGAGGACCCTGCCAGACGTTTGGGTAGGTAGATACTAGGGTAGAGGGCAGTGGACTGGCGCCACAGCCAGGCTAGCTGGTCATTCTTCTGCCTGGTCTTGGAGTGGCATTGACCCGTGTAGCTGTGGCCTTTCTGCTTCCTGTGGTAGTTGAAACATTCAGGGAAGCTGTAGAAGCCCCAGAGTCCCCTCGGTCGCAGACACACTCCTAACTGCAGCGTCTCAGACATGAAATCCCTGGCACCCCTCTCAAACTCCTTACGGGCCAGGGAGTTCACTTCCTGTTTGGTTAGCTCTGGATGTTCCCCTCTCACCAGTTTTTTAGACAGCCGGCGGTACTCCAGCTTAATGCCGAAGTCTCTCACCCACAAGGGGCGCCACTCCTCCCAGTCGATGACGGCCAGGCCGCTGAACCCTGTCCTGAGCAGGGCTGAGATCTGGGTCTGGGCCAAGGCCAGGTGGGCCTCCAGGTCTCCCCTCTGGGGAACCCCTCCATTAACCTGCAGACCCTCCTGGGAGATGTAAGGGTAGAGCCCTAGCTGATTGTGGTAGAAGATGCTCATGTTCTGGCCCTGGAAGCGCTGGTGGTGGTTCTCCACGATGTCGAAGGCCCCCAGGTCCAGGTGGATGCCATAGTGTTCCTGGCAGCTCGCTGTGGGCATGTTCCAGACCATGGTGAAGGGCCTGCCCTGGACCACTGGCCCTGCAGCAGCCACAGACCTTCCAGACTCATCACCCACTGCCCCCCACTGGTGAGTGACAGGGATGGTGGAGAGGAGGAGGATGGTGAGAGGGAAGCTATGTAGCAGCATGGCTGTTCACTGGTTAATGTGTTGTCGTGCCTAAAGAGAACACACAGACAGACACATATCTGTTCAAACTAAATTCATTTTGGCTGATGTTAATATTTCAAGAGGATCTTAAGGACTTACAAATTCTTAACATATTGTACAAATTGGAATATTTTTCTGCAGGATGTAGCATATCACAGGAAATTGATGACATGTACTCAACTGTGCACAATTTTCAGGGAACCCTTTTAGCTCGCGAGCACTACTTTCCCAACTACTGGCTGAAATTATACACAACCTCGGTTGCATCCCTTTCAAGACAAGACCATTGGAGATTGTCTGCACAGATGCTTGGATGAAAAGGTATTTAAACATGTGTAATCTTAAACGGTGACCCATAGAAAACACATAACAACACACTTTAGTACGCTGTCTTTTATTTCAACATCGAAATGATTGAAACATTAGGTCCAAAATATAGACCCAGTGATAAATATTTAGTTTGATCAGGTAAAGTTAACCATTCATTAAATAAATGTTTTATTTTAGGACAAGAAAAAACAACTTACTTAAGGCACATGAGAACAAACATTTGGTATTCTTTGTTCAAGTGTTATCTCAGTCGACAGCACTAAGTATCTCTGTCAAGAACTCAAGGACAGCCAGCCAGACCCCAAAAATATCCTTCCTTCTCAGTCTGTCAACCTCTTGTCAAAAGCCTACAGGCTGTGGTACTAAATAGGCCAAAGGCAGCGTCCTTTTCCTCAATGTCGTGAGCGTGTGTGTGTGTGTGAGGCTGAGTGACATGGGTGACGAGGTCTGTGGTCAGCCAGGCCCTCAGACTCAGATGTCCTTGTGCATCCAGAAGATAGGAACTCCTTTAGCATCTCTGTAGGGCGTCTCCTCAAGAGTCTGAAACACCAGTCGGGCCGGACACTGAGGAGGAGGAGGAGGAGGAGGGGGAGGAATAGAGGGAGGAGGTGGAAGACCAGAGGGAGGAGAGGGAGGTGGATGACAAGATAGAGCAGAGGGAGGGAGGAGAAGAGGTGGAGGAGTAGGAAGACTAGAAGGATGAGTGGGTGGTAGAGGAGGAGGCAGAGGTGATGGAGCAGGCCCTATAAAGGAAGGAGGGATCTGGGGTGGTGATGGTGGTGGTGGGCCTCCCTGTACCTCACCCTGGGTGTCATCTGTCCCTGGGAGCTTGGAGAACCTCTCCAGCACCTCCATGGGCATGAAGGAGGCCATGACACCAGCATTCTGTACCGGCATGGACAGAACATAGCCCAGATGGGCATAGAAGTGCTGCTTGTCGTGGGTGGTCAGACACAGCCTCCGGAACCCTCGGGCCTTAGCGTAGCACTCCGTCTCCTGCATCAGTGTACGACCGTAGCCCTTCCCCCTCTGGGCCTTGGACACCACCACCGACTCCACAAAGAGGCTCCCAGGGCGGGACACCACGCGGGACAGCCGGACATGCCCCAGGAGGGTCTCCCCATCCCCACCGTCCCTGTTCCCAGAGCCCTGCAGCAGCACCAGGGCTACGGGGAACTCCTGGCAGGATTTCTGGAGGGCGTGGACCCGGGCACCGTGGCTCCGCTGCCACTCGCTGTTCACCAAGTCGGCGCAAGGCTCCAGCAGGTCCGGACGCTGATGCAGGGGGATTGCCCACACCCCCACTGTCATACCTGTGACCCCCCCAGACAACACGGGACAGCCAGGGTCAGAACACACAGAGGGAGGGGATTCCATCTTCATGCACATGCCCCTGGTCACATCATCAGACAACGGCACTGGGAACTACTAAATTCCCCAGTGTGTCACAAAGTATAGTTATGACACAGCAGTTATTAGATAGGCACCAAATTTGACAACAAACAGTAGATAGGCATCATAGACAAAGATTATAGAAGCAACCTCAGTGTAATTCAGGCAGTCTTGCAATGATCTTGGTTTTTACTGACAATCCATTGTCTCATCGGTGGTTGAAATAAGACTCACACCAGCCAGGATAACAGTAGAGACTTTTAATCTCGCTCTCTTCCTCCCCTACCCCCCTTGTGACCTTCTCTGCTGGCCCCTTGTCCGGGAGACCGAGGGTGAAATGATACCTTGTTTCACTGCACCTACTGTACAGCTAAATTAGGATGCATGCCCAAGTGCATTGATGAGACTCAGTTAACATGCAGCCCCTGGACAGGACAGGACTGTTAACGTTTCAACAGTACATTTTTCAAAAGGTACTACAGTACATCAAGCATCATCATTTCCATTTCTCCGATGCTATACAAAGCAGGCCTCCAGTTTAGTACAGTGTTCCAGATAGGCCTTGTCTGTGTCACGGAGTGTGGCCAGAGCTGACAGGCTTACGATGATCAAGAGATGTGCTGAGTGTCTATAACACCAGTTTCCACACTGTCTCTCTCAGGCATAAATGGGGAAGTTATTACTCCACAGCGCTTCTTGATAATATCAGTTTCAAGGAAGAGACACACTGAACCCACTAATTCTTGCGATACATGTAATGTACATCATGTTCTCCACAGAAAATGTTCTGTTTAAAAAACAAGGTTGTGCACTATTACTATTCTTATTTACCACTGAGGAAAACATGTTTCATCTCCTCCCCCTGGTGATTGGAAGAAATAAGCTGACTGGACTAGTTGAGAATATCTGACACAACAAGACCTGAGGTTGCCAGCTTGTCAACTTTGGACAAAAAAACATTGTGTGTCGTGTTGTATGGCCAAAACCAATGCAGATACACAAATAAAAGTCAGAAAAATTGGTTTCATTGTTATATATTCACTCAGTTTGAAATACTTATTTTGGAACAATACATAAACTTAAATAGATACAATAATTGTCATTATAGAAAGCTCATAATGTAGCCTACTTATGAGCCTATGTATTTATTATTTTCCCACAAACATTTGTCTTAATATTAACAACATTTGAAATATATATTTTCACAGACCAAAGTATCAGCTATCATCACACCATGTAAAGGATCAACCTCCTAATTCTTCAATTTCTTCATCCAATGCAACTAACAGGATGTATGTCAGACACCTTAAAATAAACATATTTGAACCTAAATGTATATCTTATCTTAATCTACCAGGGAGATGGAGTTGACAGTTTATGGTTGAGACCATGGTTATTTCAATATTGTTTGTTTAAATCTATCAAAAGTAGAGAACTTCCCAGACCATGAGCAGTCTTGTTGCACTAGATGTAATGCAGACAAGAAGAAGGGATCCCTATGGAGTAGTTATCCCTGCTCATTCCTCATTCATTTAGGATTTCACACACATTTGACGGAGTTGACCAAATCTCTGGACACATTTTTTTTAGCAACTACAGTTTTGAGAGAAATATTCAAAGAGGGCTATTACAAGACACTGCATAATAACATTTTTCAGTTGATATTAATCATTGCCCGTTTTTGTAAAATTTTCAACCTTTTTTGGTGGCATTTCCGAGCATAGAGCCGACATGGAAATGTTGCATTATTTAAGCTTTTTTTTATTTTTTTACTATAAAATAAAGTTTCCCTGCTGGACAAGGTTTGTCCCGACTTTCAAGAATCCCCGATCTACATCTTAATATCATTGTCAGAATTTTCTACAAGAGTTTTATCATTTATGAGAGCAGCATCCTTTACAACTTTGCAAATGACTCTCAGACAAACTCATGAATTAATCTAAATCTATGACCTGGTATGTTATCAAGATCTGGGGCTCCTCGCACAACACTGGGTAGCAGTGAACAAGAGCCACCATTACTTAAATGCAGAAAATATTTGCTGAGCATTATTTTGTATAATAAAGACAACAGAGGCAAAGAGAAAACTCATGCTGCTGCACTGTAAAATGTTCCATTTGCTTATACATCGAAAAGCCTCCTAAAACCCGTAGAGAAACACATATGATAAGAGTACAATACTAGGCCTATACCAAGCAAAATACAAAAGAAACAAAATGCCCTTGCAATTGCAGGCATCTTACCTCGTTCTACTGCAGTGGTCTAGTGACTGGCAGGCAGAGAGGAGAGAGTATGCCAATAGTCTAATGACATGACACTGAACATGCTAATAGACGTCAAAAACCAGGAAATAACCTACATGACAGTTGTGACAGCAGCTCAACCACAAACGCATTATCTAATTTAGTGTTAAATAACACACTTCCGATGTGACAAACATGGCAAGGGCTGTTTATTGCAGTAAATTAAATTGTAAGTGTGTTAATGTTAGCTGATACATACATCATTTAGTTACAAATGAGATGTACTGCATATGCAAGCATTGGTCGTAGGCAAAGCATTTTCCAAATAACATGTGGAATTTAGTGGGGAGATGTAATTATGATTTGTAGACTATATGGTATTTTACAATACAGCCACTGCTGCAGCTATCTAAAACGTACAGTATGTGGATACAAATTGATTAAGTATAGAGCCCCTAGATTACTGAATAACAGCATTATGAAGGGGAGCTTGTCATTGATCTTCTGTATGACACATGAGTTGTAAAATAGTATTTTCTTAGGAATACTGTTCTTATCTCAAGATATCACTCACTGGTTCCTCTTATGTAAAGGATCTCACCACCACCAGAGCCTTATAAGACACTTGGGCTCCCGAATGGCACAGCGGTCTAAGGCACTGCATCTCAGTGTAAGAGGCGTCACTACAGTCCATGGTTCAAATGCAGGCTGTATCACATCTGGCCGTGATTGGGAGTCCCATTGGGCGGTGCACAATTGGCCCAGCCTCGCCCGGGTTTGGCCAGGGTAGGCCGACATTGTAAACAAGAATTTGTTCTTAAGTGACTTGCCTAGTAAAATAAAGGTTAAAATAAATAATAGTCATTTCAAAAACATTTGTTTATATAACCACCAGGTCAAGTGATTTTAAAGCCCGTCTTTCTCAATTGGTTCAAATATTTTGTGTTTTTTAAACGGGCAATCTGCAATTGCTACATCCATTTTTGTACTTTAAATGAATGTAAACCCATTGATTCCTGAAGAATATAACTAATGAATGCCTCATGAGCTTAGTTTAACTTTCAAACCCAAATATAAGCTTGTTTTTCTCCATTGTTTGTAAACAATGTATATGTAAACAAACACTGTATAGCCTCAAAACATGGTTAAAACCACTTTTAATAAAATGGATGGTCAGTCCTTGCATCCATAGCTCTGTCTATTCATTTGAAAGTCTTGACATTGCTCCACCCCCCATACCTTTACCAAAAGTGGCGGGGTCACAACTTTGTTCATGTTTGAACTGCAAATTTCCCGTTTAAGCTGCAGGTATGGAATTATTGTCTTTAAAACTAGGTGTTGTTTAAATAAAAAATACAACATAATACCGAGTGAAATAAACACTGTCAAACATCTCAGCTACTGAAAAATGACATGATGGGCTTTTCACTTCCACTGCCAAATAAGGGCAGGTCCAAAAATAAGTGACACCACATCAGAATGCGCCCAAACCATTTTGTCGTAAATGCATTGCGTTCACAGTATAGAATGCAACAAATAATCTCTGTGAACGACATCATAGGCAACATAAATCGTGCTTGGCTCGGGAAGTGCATTGAGTAATTCAAATGACGCCTCGACTTCGAGTACTTCCAGAAACCATTATTTAAATATCATATTCCAAATATCCAAGACCTAATAGCCTAAATTTGTATTTGGTTAAAGTGGAAAGCAATTGTGACAAATGTATGCTGTTAAAGCCTAAACCACAGCTAATACCTACATGTTCACGGTTTCACGCTTCTTCCACCGAAAGTTGGCTCGAATCTGAGACACGCGCTGTTCCTGGATCGGTTTTGGTTTCCTTAACCAAACTAATCAGGGTAATGGCTCAGTAGCCTTCACTGGTCTGCGATCGGGATTTACCGCACTTGGTCAGGAAATATACTTGGTTAATCTTTGGCTGTGATCACTGGATCCACGTGGACAAGAAACGGAATGCGTCCACCCAGCGTATGGGAGGTATCATAGCATCTTTTAGAAAACGATGGGGATAGATCAATGTTTAACTTAATGGATATGTCAGTGGTATTGAAGACCAACTCGTGTCTCCTTATTTAACACGATTTACTTAAAAGGCACATCTCAATAGGTGGTCCAGATATGTAACGAGTCCCAAATTGGGGGAGGGAGGGGGACATAGCAGCAGAACGTAGGGATATACTGAGGTGCTGCTGCGCACCCTGAAAAATCAGCATACCAACAACAAAGTCCTGTATTAGCGGTCCGATAAAGCCTTCTGTAGTGCGGGCTAAAAACGCACTGACTGATGACATACTGTATCAGACCAACTCCTTGAAGTTTGCCGTTGTGTCTTCCCCCCACACTATTTTGCTAAACTTTTATTTTACCCTTTAGTCTGTACACACGCTTGAGATATCGTTTTTCAAAGGAAACGTTAAGAAATCATTGGAGGATGTATTTAATGGATATGACTTTCACTTATTCAGGGTTAAATAGGGGTTGATGCCCCCCGCCCTGCATTAAACAACAGCTCTTCCATAAGCAGGAAACCATAACATTAAATGTATATTTTCACCCCATCTTGAGTCAGGGATAGAGTATGAGAACTGGAAAGCCAGTGAGAAAACTGCCCGCAGCCTCGAACTATCCCTCAAAAACACCAACACACCGATAAACAGCAATATAATAAAGACAGGGCAGTTTAACAAAATGTTTGCTTTATTCTTATCCAGGACAACTCATTCAGAATGACCAAGGAGAAATAAGCACTATATTTTTGTTTTACATTGTCAGAGATGGTACTTTAGCTGAATAGGTCAAAGTAAAACAAAATGAATATATAATAATACATGAATCAATACATGTGTGGAGTTAATGATAACAACAATAGCCCTGAAACATAGGGTATTCTGTGGTAATCACCGGCACTGAATCAATCAACAACAGTAGGAGAGCTTTCAGAAAGGACTCAACCCCAAAGAGGAAACACTTTTTATTGAAATAATATTTTATCAAAGCTTCTGTTCATCTTCATAAAATGTTTCTAAAACTTCTCTTTAAACCTTTATTTTTTGTGGGCATTTTAAACTTTTTAATTTGTTTCTTCCTTTTCACCAGGTGTCTGTGTGTGCATGTGTCCTTGGCTGAGGTTTGTGTGTGTGAGAGAGAGAAAAGGGCACGCATGCATGCATGCATGCATGCATGCATGCATGTATGAGAGAGAGAAAAGGACAAGCCTGTATGTATGTATGTGTGTGTGTGTGTGTGTGAGAGAGAGAAAAGGGCAAGCCTGTGTGTGTGTGTGTGTCCTTGCTGAGCTGTGGCAGCGTTAGAGTGGTAACAGCAGGGACGTTGCTCTTTAAATTGGCCGGAGCAGGTTCAAGCAACTAAGAATGTCTGTGTGTGATATTCATGGGTGAGTAGAAAGTGTGTGTACCTATGCGCGAGCTTACAAAGGAGTGTGTTAAGCTAGAAAATGTGTGTCAGGGTGTACTTCTGTAAGTGCTTGTGTCTCAATGTCTATGTATCTGTTCATCAATGTAAATGTGCGCGTGTGTGTAAGGCACGGAGAAGGGTGGTCATTTCAGGTCCATGCTGGAGCCAAACAGAGCCACCAGCTGTTCCTCGTAGTGGGTGATGTTCCTCTTCATGATCTCCTTACAGGAACCCAGCAGACGCTCAAACGCCTGAATGTCTATTACTGAAAAACACAGACAGAATCACTCACACAGCTGCACAACAGATAGATGGCGACATGGGCCCATATTCATAAGGTGCCACGGAAAAACAGCGCTGATCTAGGATCAGGTCCCCCCTGTCCATGTCATCTTATTCATTAAGATGTAAAGAGCAACACTGATCCTAGATCGACACTCCTACTCTGAGATACTTTATGAGTAGTGTATCCTGGTAAAGGAATAGAAATACACTGTTGTAGCCTATGCTCCAGTATAGTTTATTTCCAACAGTTCTTTGCCATGCTTAGCTTAACCACCACACACGGGTTGAGCCGGATATAGACCTTCCTGTCAAAACACTGAGATAAAACTACAGTAGAGCACACTGCTTTCAAATTAACATTTTTGCACTCTACACTTGTAGAATTGTTAGATGTGTGTACACTTTGAAGTCATAAGAGAGATGACTATCACTATGAGAGAGAGAGAGAGCATCACACAAACACCTGTTTGTCTGAGGGAAACATCTCTGCATTAGGTACTGAGAGACCGTGAAGGAGATATACTCATCTAGAACACTTACAAGCCAGTAATCTGCAGTTAAGAGATTCAGGGAGACAAGCAGAAAATACCACTGTCACACTGATGGACACCCACTCAGAGCTCAGGGCCTTTAAAATAAACTGACACACACATATATATGTGTAGATGTATGAAGTGGCCTTACCCAAGCACTTGACCTCTCCCACAGCATACGCTGATGCAGCGCGGGGCTTGTTGGTGACCAGTGCCAGCTCCCCAAAGTACTGACCCCTGCTACAGCGGGTGATCTCCACCTCCGCATTATCCTCCTGGTTTACCTTCGTCTGGGGGAGAGAGGGGGAGTGAGAGCAGGGTACAGAAAAAAAGAGGACAGGATGGGTTGTGGCTGATTTTGTTTACGATGATTTTAATATTTTTTTACCGATTCAAATGACTGGTTGACGATTTCAAAATTCACAAAATGTTTTATCATGGCACACGAGCCACAGTGCCAAGGGAGCCCAAACATGTTGTTCACTAAGCAATAGGCCATGTCTTTTGCAGAGAGCTAAGAACAAGCCAGATCTGGGTTCAAATACATGTGTATTTAAGTATGTTATTTAAATACTTGGTGTATTTTCACATAATGTGGCCAGATCAGCTACTTCTATTTGAAGTATTTTCAAATAACTATCCTAAAACTATTCAAATACGTTTCTCCAAATACATTTTTTCAAATACCCCTAGGAACAAACAGACCTGGGTTCAAATACATGGAGTATTAAATATTTGAAAATACACGTATGAGTATTTTCAAATACATTCCAATATTCAACTACTTGTATTTTCTGAGAAAAACTATCCAAACTACTTTAAAATATATTTTAAAGTAATTGAAATAACCTAAATATTATTTGAACCCAGGTCTGGATAGAGCCATGAGAAAATGAGTTTGGTTTGTCATGGATATAAGACAGTACTTTTTAAAATCCATTTAATTGCACCAGCTAATACAAAAGATGGCAAAAAATAACAAATGCACAAGAATGGAAATACAGACTTAAAGCAGCACATCAATGCATTATAAAAAATGAAAAAGCCTCAGTGTAAAACTTGTCTTACACTGTTCGGTTTTATAAACAAAGTGCTGCCACACCATTTACTAAGAAGAAATCAGATGGAGAAACTATCAGGATGAGAAGGAGTTCTGATGCAGGTACAGCAGTCTAGTGCTAGCTAACATTAGGAACCATAGTTTGTTAGCTAGCTTAAATTTGTTTTGGGGGGAGGGACATTTTGTGGATTGTAGATTTGACAAATATTCTGATTCAAATCACTAAATGTTGCCAATTTTTTTTTTAAGGTACGCCGTGCTCAACTTTTAATTATTACTATTCATATGAATAATTATTATAATTCAGATTATTAGTCATACCATCTTTGTGTTTGGGTGCAGGGTTAAGCAGTACATATGAGAAAAAAAGGAGAGAAAAACACAGGATGACATGAACATAAAATAAAGCCACTTTTTCCACATTCTCTGATGAGGCAGAAAAGACAGGAGAAAACAAGTACTCTTACTTTGCTCTTCATCATTATCTTCACGTCTCCGGACTCCACAATGTAGAAACAATCTGCCCTGTCCCCCTATACAGCAACACAAACCGTTTACAATTGTCCATGGTCATCGTTACTAGTAAGATTTACAGTAATACCAAGAGAATCTTGAAGAACATCCTACCTGCATGATGATGCGTTCTTCATCAGAAAACGTCTTCATTCCTAATACATCCACAATCTTCATCCTCTCAGATAACTGAGAGAGACATAAGTTTGATAAGGAAAAGCAAAGGGAGACATTAATATCCGTGCTACATTTTTCACTGTCGAGCTTCCTCAACTTCCTCCCATCCCACTCCCCCCTCACCTCCAGAGACTTCAGTAGGGGCACAGACTCGACAAATTGCTCATACAGCCTCCTCTTTTTGGCGTTGTTCTTCACAATGAGCCTACGGAACGTGGCCCGGTCCTGGTAGTGCACACAGACAGCATCCGTCACGGTCACACAGACAGGATAACACAATAACACCGACACAAACTGTTTCATTCTCCTGCTATAGGTTACATATCTAACAGACAAAAGGTATGAATAGATGTATTAATCTTCTATAATATTTACTATCATGATTAAAAATATTAATCATAAAGAATTTATTAAACTTTTATAGCACTTTTCATTACATAAAGAGTATTAAAGACCAAAGAATCTTAAAGCACAAAATCTAAGATCTCCTACAAATTAAAGACCCACAACAGCCTCCCTGGCACCCAATTTATCACCCGAATGGGAAAAGTAAAGAAATAGCTGTAGCGGGTCTTTAAAAACACTGAACAAAACAGGAAATCCAAAGACTGAACAGAATTAAGATGGGCTTCTGCTTCTCCAACAGAAATCACAATCAGACTTGTCGGCGATGTCATGGCGACGTTGGCTAGCTAAGCTCATGAGTAGAAACACGCCATCGGGTCTAACGGTCGTCTCGTGCCGAACTGAGCATGTACAAGCAGTAAAACTATTTTTATATCGATATGAAGTAGTTTGACAAAAATGAAAAGGTGTCAGTTTGTCACTCATGAGGTTGGAGTACTAACATGTTCAGCTACTTAAGACATTGGCTCAAATCTAGGTTGTGCCTTTAGATTGAGAAATATACAAATAAGGAACTATTTTTCACTTCTCTCATTGACTTCTCAAACCCCAAACACTGGCCCGGTTTGTTTGGCAAGCGTTCCCAGAAATCTTGCGATGTCTGGGTTGAGAAACTCTGTGGTAAATCTTGTATCTGTAATGCCATTATGTTTACCATTCTCCCTAGTGTCCACTGGGAGGTGCTGTGGCAGAGGACAGCAGTGAACTAGAGGTCAGAGGGTTAGGCCAGTGTGTGTGTGAATGATTCTCACCAGGCCCCAGAGCGCCCCCTCCTGAGTGGCAATGATGGTGGCAGCACGGGGGGTGTTGTACATCAGTGCCAACTCCCCGAAGCTGCCCTTGTTGTCATACTGGCCCACACACTTTCCTACGCCATCAATCAGTACCACTATGTCATAGATTCCTCTGGAAGAAGAATAGGGGGAGGGAGACAGGGGGAAGGGAGAGAAATTAAGAATGTTCTAATAATATTTGAGCTCTCTACAAAATGCATTGTGTATAGTAATAACATAGGAGATATTTGCAGACTAATCTTCATCTATAATAAAGTTGATCACTGATCTAAATATGCTGCAGTTAGTGATTTCTGTGTAAAAAAATAATTGGGATGAACCAACCAGGGAAAGGGGGACGAACAGCACGAGGAGCTCAGTTCTGGAAATTTATTTGGATGATACAGCACCTGATTGGCTGCAAGGGTTGCATTGTGCTGTGGTAGCCAGTGAGCATTCACTTTGTTTGGGGGGATTAGTATGATGATCACTTGGCTATGTAGGTGACCAGGGGGTTTCCCATGAGGCTTTGCAAGGCAACACACAGGGAGGGAATAGGTTTTAACATGCTTATGACGTGCATCTAGCCCTAAGCCTCTCAGAGTGAGGCACTAGCATGACTGAGGAGGGAGCTTAAGGTGCAGAGAATAAGCCCACTCATACGCTGCGTCAAAATGGCACCCTATTCCCCATGTAGTGCACTTCTTTTGATCAGGGCCCACAGGGCTCTGTTCAAAAGTTGTTCACTATATAGGGAATAGGGTGCCATTTGGGAAACAGCCATGAAGCCTAGGCCCAGGACACATGGCGGAAACAACAACTAGTAAAATAAGGCTCAAGGGGGACTTTTGTATTGTGTTTGGTATGAACGCTGCTTTCTAGCGAATGCCTTGATGGTAACGATTCTGAAGAAACCGAGCACACACACACCTCTCGATCACATAGAAGTTGTCTCCATCGTCTCCCTGGTCAATGACATGCTCCTGGGGCTGGACGCGCAGTTCAAACATGGCGTCCAGGACCTCTGAGAACTGTTCCTGTGAGGGAGGAGGGCCGCAGCAGGAGGGAAAGAGGATGATTGAGAACAAAGACCACACAATCACTGTCTGAAAAAACTACTCAACTTAATAATGGACGGAGTGAGTTGTGCCTGTCTGGCAGCTTGTGTATAAATGTGTGTTACTCAGTGTACCAGTAAGTAAAGACCAGGAAACCTTAACCTTTTATGAGTCAATGTGATCTACAACCTATTAGAACAGCAGTGCATACGACGGTGTGGCCCGTTATACTCTAATAGAGTGTTGGGGTTTCCTGTCACTGTGTGGTTAAAACCTCGGTCTCATCTTTTCTACCTGTTCCAGGGTCTTGAACAGTAGAATATCTTTGCAGGCGTCCTGCAGTCGACAGCGCTGCTCGTCTGTTTTAGGATGCACCACCCTCGGCTCCTCCACCTCGTCATCGTCGTCTGGGTTAAAGGCCTCCGCGCACACTGGCGTGAGAACACTTAGATTGTAACAAACACTTGGGGGGTAAACAGAGATTGCCAGCCTGTAGTCCTAAAAAAGTTACATCTGGTTTGTTCGGCCAGTCATATGGTGGAAATTAATGGTGACACAATGGGATTTTGGGATAAATGCTGAAAGTAAAGTCTGAGGTTAACAGGCTTAGATGTTATATGTTTTCTTTTATGAGATAATATCAGTCAGTTAACATGACCTTTATGTGCTGTTTGTGCTTAAAGTTTTGATTACATAAATGAGTCAAACTGTACAAAAAGTAAGATCTCCTAAGCCTGTGTTACCGCAGACCTTATTTTCGGTGTTTATATAAAAACGCCATTCATTTCCCAATAGGCTTTAGCCAACGAGCCATGGCGGAGGGGGGGGGGGTCATCTTTAACATACTGAGGGAACAATATTACCATAACACTTCAATTGTAACATGGTGGGGCAAAGAGCTCTAACTTATACTGTAACACATACGGGCCTGGGGTCACAGTATTAGCACCACAATCAATACACCTAAAGACTCATTGTAAGGGATTACTCTGTGTGCTGGACACAACGAGGGAAAACATTGAAAACCAAGCTCCAGGGGACTAATATCAGTGTGACACACACCTACTAGTTATCAGTGTTCAGTGATACATGAAGACAACCAGTAACTTAATGTTAACACCAAGCAGGCATAAAGAGGCCAGGTAAGATTACACCAGATCAAAGCACAAACATTTAACATGCAAACAAACACCGCTGCTGCAGATTACATTAGGGCAGTACTATTCAAAGTCAGGTGGGTGACCCCCGGAATTGCAGTGGGGTAGGCAAAAAAAGATATACAGTGCCTTCAGAAAGTATTCATACCCCTTGACTTATTCCACTGTTACAGCCGGAATTCAAAATGGATTAAATAGATGTTTGTTCTCACCCATCTACACCCTATAATGACAAAGTGAAAACACGTTTGTAGAAATGTAAAATTTCCTGAACATGACTTGGGTAAGTCTAAGAGCTTTGCACACGTGAATTGTACAATATTTGCCCATTATTATTTTAAAAAATTCAAACTGTCAAGTTGATTGTTGCTTATCAGCCATTTTTAAGTCTTGCCATAGATTTTCAAACCGATTTAAGTCAACTTTAACTAGGTCAATCAGGAACATCTAATGTCGTTTTGGTAAGCAACTCCAGTGTATATTTGTTCTTGTGTTTTAGGGTATTGTCCTGCTGAAAAGGTGAATTAGTCTCAGTGTTTGGTAGGAAGCAGACAACCAGGTTTCCTCTAGGATTTTGCCTGTGCTTATAGCTGTATTCCATTTATTTTTATGTTAAAACCTCCCAAGTCCTTGTCGATGACAAGCACATACCATAACATGAAGCAGCCATCACCATGCTTGAAAATCTGTTTTGCTGTATTACTTAAGTACTTTTTTTGCAAATAGGATGCACGTTGGATTCTTTTTTTCTGTATAGACTTATTTTCACTCAGTCATTTAGGTTAGTATTGTGGAGTAAATACAATGTTGATCTATCCTCAGTTCTCCTATCACAGCCATTAAACTTGAACTGTTTAAAAGTCACCATTGGCCTCTGAAATTCCTGAGCAGTTTCCTTCCTCTCTGGCAACTGAGAAGTGACTGGGTGTATTTATAATTGCAATAACTTCACCATGCTCAAAGGGATATTCAGCTTCTGCCTTCTTTGCGAAGCATTGGAAAAACATCCCTTTCTTTGTGCTTGAAACTCACTACTAGATTGAGGGACCTTACAGATAATTGTATGTGTGGGGTACAAAGATGGGGAAGTGATTAATCATGTTAACTATTATTGAACACGGAATGAGTCCATGTGACTTATGTGATTTGTTGTTGCCATAAAAAATATGTGTTGAATACTTGACAAAATATTTTTATTTAAAAAAATAAAATTAATTTAACAAAAAATTTCTACAAACAAAATTCCACTTTGACATTATGGGGTATTGCGTGTAGATCAGTGACAAAATGTGGAAAACGTAAAGGGGTGTGAATACATTTTACTGAGAAAGATCATTTGAAAAATAAAAATATTGAGTAAATGTATGTTCTTGTTCTAGAGAGATTAAAATGTAGCCTAATGAACTGAAGGTTATTTGTTGATGTGAAAATAACAATGTACAGATTCTAAGGTTGTGCCATTATAATTGGTGAGAAAAATGGGGTCCCCAAAAAATTGGATGAAAAAAAAAAAAAAAAAAAAACTGGGTCCCTGCTGAAAAAGTTTGAATAACACTGCATTAGTGAGTAGTGACATCAACAGGACTTACCTGACACTCTCCGGTTATATCTGCTGGGAGGAGGGGCTGGAGAGAGGGAGGGAGAAAGGGAGGGAGAGGGTTGGTGAACACGCAACTGTTCACAGATCGCTGCAACTGTAGAGCCTGTGGTTACGACCTCTGACATTGCTAGCACTCTTGAAACGGCAGAGAAAAACAACTCAAACACATGAAATGAGACCGTGCCGACACACAATCTTCTACACTGCAATAAAGCTACACAAAATAACACAAAAGTAGAATTTAACAGCTCTTTTATGGATTTTTAAGCTGATTAAATGATATGATCATTACAGGTGCACCTTGTGCAGGGGACAATAAAAGGCCACTAAAATGTGCAGTTTTGTCAAACACCACAATGCCAAAGATACCTCAAGTTGAGGGAGCATGCAATTGGCATGCTGACAGCAGGAATGTCCCCCAGAGCTGTTGCCAGAGAATGAAATGTTAATTTCTCTACAATAAGCCACCTCCAATATTGTTTTAGAGAATTTGGCAGTACGTCCAACCGACCTCACAACCGCAGACCACGTGTAACCACGCCAGCCTAGGACCTCCACATGAGGCTTCATCACCTACGGGGTCGTCTGAGACCAGCCACATGGACAGCTGATGAAACTGGAGTATTTCTGTCTGTAATAAAGTCCTTTTGTGGGGAAAAACTCATTACAATTGGCTGGTCTTGGCTCCCCAGTGGCTACGCCCCTGCCCAGTTGTGAAATTCATAGATTAAGGCCTAACGAAATTATTTTAATTGACTGATTTCCTTATATGAATTGAAACTCAATCAAAACGTTGAAATTGTTGCATGTTGCAGTTATATTTTTGTTCAGTATAGAAAAAGTGCATCATTGTCAAAATCTTTCACTATTGCTTTAAGATCAGAGTGACAAGTTACAACATATTTGTAGCAACAGAGCGAGCATTGGTGCAAATGAGAGCCATGAGTACACAGCCACCGCTTGCTCCTCATCTCCCTACAGTGCAGCGGCAAGCATGTGTTACGTTTCAGATGGTCTTAACATAATTACATTTTTATGGATTCTTGGAGTAGAATATTTTTTTTTAAAGTCACCACAGTTGCTCTACAAATAAATATTTCCCAGGGGGCATGTGCACAGACCCCCGCAGCAAAGAGAACCCCCCCACCTTTGCCACCGCTGCTCAAACAGATCCTAGGGGAAACACTATATTAACATAATGATTGTTTCAGTGTCATTATACTAAAGTGCATTTGTGGGAAGCAGGGGATGAGTGGAGACTAAGTGTGTCATTGTGCAAGGACATGCGTGTTTGCATGTGCTGTGTAAGGAGAGTGTATAAAGTGCTCTTGCCCGTCATCACGTGTGGGGGATAGCAAGTGCCTAAAGTTGCCATGACAACAAAACACAAGGAAGACCTCATTGCCATAACAACGTCCCCCTCCTGAAACCACTTCTTCCTAAGTAAAAGGTCCCCCCCTCTACCCAAACACCCACTCACAAACTCCCATAAGGATGAGACATTATCACTGTCTGCTGGCCTTACTAATTGCAGCTAGAGCTAAAGACAATCAAAGTGGTACTTGTTCGTTGAACAGACATCCCTCACCCTCCCGCCTGTTGCTCTCTCCGGCTTTCTCTCCTCTCAATCCCCACACCCACTCATTGTCTGTCAGTCCCTCACTATCTCTTAGTCCCTCCCTCTTTCCCTCCTTGTTCATGCCCACCCCTGTAAAAAATAAAATAAACCATGATAAAGTGGAAAAGGAAAAATGCAAAAAGGAATGAAGTGTTTGTGCTCGCTGGTTACGTTCTTGCAGTCTTCGACAGCCCCACCATCCCCGTGCAGATGATCAGACCTCAACGCCTGGAGAAGTGTTTCTCCTGGCCCCACATGAACATGACAGAGCATCATCTCATATGCACAGGCAGAGTGACTGTTTATAAAGACAGGGCTGTGAAGCAGCAACCAGTGTCAATGGCCTATTGGGCAGAGCAGGAACACACAAGGACATTGAGAAGGGAAGTGTAGTTGTGTGGCTGGAGGGTGGGGGACTAGGGGGAGACTAGGGGTTAAATCAGCACATGCTCAGTGTTGGCATACTGTTATGGTTAGAGCACCGCAGGGACAGGACAGGGGCGTCTGTGTCTCCAAACCAACATGGCTGACCTTGCCTCCGCAGCAGAGCCAGCCATGGAAGCAGCAAGGACAACAGAGGCGGTTAGCCTGGCAGGGAGCTCTCCCTTTTAGATACTGCCACAGCTGTAGACACCTGACTCCCCATGAAAACAATCTTTATTGCAGTCAAGGCTGTCACACTGCTCAGATGATCAGATCTCACAATGCCTGGAAAAGTGTATCATCATAACTCAGGAACCACATTAATAAATATATAGTCTGAGATATGAGATAGCACCGTGGCAAGAGATGAGCTGGAAGGCGAGCCCATATAAATGGAATGAATAGAACAAGGTCCACCCATTATGCCATCATTGACTTGAATGGAGACACCTGTTCTATTCATTTTAATTATTGGCGAGCCGTTGGCTACTAATTCTTTGACGCAGCCATAGTGGACAGGGTGCCAACTCAGACGCAGCCATAGTGTCTGCTAGCTTGTTGTTGATGCTTCTCTGTGCTGATCCAGAACATCTCTTCTGCTAATCTAATTGTTTTGACACAGCCTCCTAACCAATAATCAGTGAGGTCCAAGCAGGGTTGGGTAGTAACGGATTACATGTAACTGGGATTACGTCATCAGATTACAAAAATGTACTATATCTAAAATCGGATTAGTTACATTCTTAAAAACAGCTTATTACTTTTGGGATTACTTCATCTCATGTCAAGAGGAAATTTTATGAAATTGTCATTGCTGTCATTTTGCACACCATCAAGACTCATCACATGCTCTCAAAGATTCTATTGTTCTGTTGATCGTCCATCAAGTGTGGATGGCCTCTTATGGTAATAGGCTGTATTTCGAGTTGGCGATCTAGCTAACTACTTCCTCAACAGGTGAATTAGCCTGTGTGATATTCGTGCCCAAAAAGATGTAGATTAATGAATGTCTATTGAACCCAAAAATATATCTAAAAATTCTGGAACCGTTATTGCCTAGTTATCATACACCAAATTCATGAGAAATGCTGGTTCAGGTTGCACATCAAGATATCTGGTGTCATGCATTCGTGCCTGAACATGTTGTTAGAGTCAACTTTATTTGTTGAATCATACCGTTTTCGTAGTCTAGTACACATCTGAATGAAACCCTTTGAAAGACTTTATAAGACTGAGGCTACAAATGTGTTCAATTGCGTGACCCCACTGCAATTGTGGCGCAACCAAGTCATGAGCTGGTACCACCAATTGAAAATGTTAGTTTGGAGCCCTGTGACTATGCTCTTACACATCAAATAGAACGTGTGAATTATAGGATATACTCTCATGCTAGTCCCCATTTGGAAATGCTCATGTTACTAAATTTAAAAAAATGCTTTGTTAGATTCATGTTTTAAGTATGTCTGGGTGTTAAAAGTGAAAGTAGTTCAAAAGTATTCCAAATGTAATAGGATTACATGACTCATTCTGAGTAATTGAAAACGATTACGTTACTGATTACGTTATTTTTCAAGCAACTGTCATCAGTAACACACTACCCTTTTCAAGCAACTGTCATCAGTAACACACTACCTTTTTCAAGCAACTGTCATCAGTAACACACTACCTTTTTCAAGCAACTGTCATCAGTAACACACTACCTTTTTCAAGTAACAGTCATCAGTAACACTACCTTTTTCAAGTAACTGTGGCCAAACCATAGACAATGAAGTATGAACTAAGGCTAATCTTGTCTAGGTTCCATTTTTACATTTTTATTTAAACACATGGATGTAGCCTACTCACTGCTTGTCTCAAGAGGGCCCATCTGTGTGTGGGTGTGTGTGTTTTTCCCCTGTATGTTTATAGGCTAGGCCTTTCATTTTTTTAATGATTTAGCCAGGATCGTCTAACAATTGAACATGTTTTCCAGGGAGACCTGATCTTACTCACACACACACGTACGTTAATGCAAACACGTTCCAAAAAGCCCTGATGATGGGTCAAGGAGCGTTGCCATGGTCTTCATTCACCCATAGTCCGCCATGCAACCAACAATGTGCATTTATATTCCTCGACGTCACCAGTCAATGTGGCACATCCCAAAGTGCAGTGCTCAGCACTCTTCGACAGCACTGTATAGACTAGTCACAAGGCTTGTGTAATGAGTAAATGCACACACACAGTCCACCATTTTCCCTGAACATGAGGATGATGGTGTGGCAAGGTAGCATATACAAGTATTCCTACAGTGTTCTGCTTTAGAGACTTAATAACTTTGTCATGTTTTAGTAGCAGATTGTAGAGGCCCCAGCCACACACTACAACAAGACATGCTTAGCAAGGACCGCTGAAAATTATTTATCGTATGGTATGTCAGTGAAATTGCTAGGGCAGGCCAAACACTGGGAAAAACATGTACTTACGGGTCTAATTTTCCCACACCCACAAGTTTACCACTGTGATGGAGAACATCAACATTACACACACACACATTGTGTTTCTGCTTTTTGCAAGAGGATTTCCACTACAAGCTGAGGTACAAGAGAATACTCTGAATTTTCAGCTCAACTTTCAACTGTCGTACTCATGGAAATTAACTACAGTATATTGTCTCCCCATGTCTTTCCCAGCATTCCCTCTCCCCTGTCAATCTGCCTCCTTTACTACACCCAACCCTCACTTGTCTCCTCTCTCCACATCCCCCCTCTCTTTCTCCAGGTTAGTCCTTAAAAGGAGAAGTGGCCTTGTCCTGTTTAGAGCTTGCGTTGTTAAAACCCCTTCTGGACTGTCAGTGATGGGTTAGCCCCTCTATGTCAGAGCGGTCTGGGTGCCAATTTAATGGCGGACACGCTAGCTAGGGCCTTGGCCAAAGACGTAACTCCCCCCCCATTGGAAGGCTATAGCCTAAGTCAAGAGAAAGACTTTAGGAGGAAGAACAGTGGAAGGTTGTGTGGTCAGAGAGACAGTAGTGATGGTAACAAAGAGCACTGACTCACTATCTGGGCACATTTAAAGTAACAAAGGTTTCCTGAACACACATTATCAGGCTTATGTTTAAAATGTAACAATTGAAAGCGTGTAAACTATCAAAGAAATACTAGATGGGTAATGGGATTGGGCAGAATGCCTAGCAACCAATTATGAACATATTGGCCTTTACAGAGCTGTGTAGACGAGACTTGCTCCTGAAAATCAGAGTGTGGTGCTGGTGCCAGGCTGGTGGATGTCCTAATTTTACCAGCCACCCTGCTTCACCACTGTACTGTTGAGATTCTCTCTACCAGAGCTGACACACACAAATGTTGATTTTTGCATTGAGAGAAAAAAAAAATGCTTGCAAATGCTCTGTGACCACCTGCCAATGTAGCTGGTAGCGATAGACATTCTACCAGCCAATGCCAAAATATACCAGCATTTGGTGTGTGTTAGTTTCCCACCCTGGAGCCCATTCAGATAATAAATTATTGAAGCTATGCAAAGATGCCTGTATCAAAGCCACTTGTGGATGGCTGAGGACTGAACTATTACTGAACCCCTGCACTTTATCTACTGTGTGATTAGACAAGGTCGCTGCCTGTCCACTTTATTCCCACTCCAAGGTGTTTGTGAGGACAGCGCCAAGGTTGCCGGCCCAGTCTGTATTCCCTCTGCACTGACAGGACAAGGTCACCACAAGCCAACACACATTTTTGTTCCATGTTTGTTCTGTGGAGGTGTCAGACATCTTCCATGACCATGTTCATGTATTGCAGCCAATACGTCAAAATGTAGTTGCTTGGGATAAAGGCGTCTGCTAGTAAAAAGGTCATATAAAAAATAAAATTGTTTTTAAATATGTCATATATAAAATGCTATAATAAATACCAACAAATCTATTTGTTAGCAAGCCAGGCCCTGAAGGCCCCGCCCCCAGCATCTTCACAGCGACTGCCTGGTGCTCCCACCCTCAAAGCCCCTTTGTCCCGTTAAATCGTACAAATGACATCTTCTCCCTCAACCACCTTGTCTAATCAGATTGAGAAGCTATCCTGTTTGAGAGGGGAGAGGGAGAGAAAATGGAAAAGAGTCAGGGAAGGACAGCCATGACGGTCTGTTTTCAACTTGATTTCAATTTCAACGTTGATATTACAGTGGACCAGTAGCATCATCAACTGAAAGGCTAATTGATGCACAAAGACAGATGATTAACTATCTGAGATAGTTAATAAAAGCATGCAACAAGAGAAAATGTTTGCAGCCTTCCTGTTAGCCATATCAGAATTTATCAGAGGTTATTATGCATTGCATGACAATATGCTATTAGAATGATCCAAACGGATGGTGTCCACATCCTGCAGTGTAGGGAAGCCCATAAGGTCCACGACCAAGTGACTAAACACGGTGACAGCCCGTCTTTCAACGTGGCGACTTCATACGGAAAAAATGCCATATGGGAGAGCGGCCCGTGTGAAATGCATATAAAAGAGAGGATGTGATTTTCCTTATTGTTCTGCCACAGAACATGGGCAGAGAATGAGGAAGTGCCAAAGTTCAGATGCTTTTCAAAACGTGACTTATAAACGAAGCAGTAAACTGCATGCATGCCTAGTTTGCCTCCCCATTCTCGCTCACAGGGAGAGACGGGGAGCGACTTTAAAGCCAGTGTAGAGTGTGGCTCTCAAGGGATGCTATCCATTAGATTAGCCTAAATGCACAGTCTGGACTGGTAATTAGGTCACCTGTTGCACAACTGACAGGGAACACATTTTCCCTAGTGATGGGCGGGAGGATTTCTATAGTAGAGTATCGCAATATGGGCCCAATAACTGTCCATGCCACATAAGACTAACTGACATTTGTTATTTCTCTTCTCAATGGCACCCAAACATGTTTTTCAAAGTTTGTATGTAATGCAGAAATACTAGGATATTTCCAAGAGTGTATTTCCAAACTTCTGTGACAGAAAATGTAATGTTTTGGCATGTTCCTGGCAATCATACAGCTGGGAGTTGTATGGCTAGTTCATGGGATCCATAATCTGGTTACAGCAAACCTGAAGCAAAGTGACCTCACAATGGTCTGCTGTCTGTCATGTCTTCATTCAGGTGACTCATCTATTCATAGGGCCTTATAATGCCCTATCAGACGAGCTATGAAGTGCCAGCGTAAACCATTCCTTCTCTGCCTATACAAACTCCCTCTCTTAATTAGAGGTCAACCGATTAAATCAGGGACGATTTCAAGTTTTCATAACAAATCGGTAATAGGCATTTTTGGACACCAATTATGGCCGATGACATTGCACTCCACGAGGAGACTGCGTGGCAGGCTGACTACCTGTTATGAGAGTGCAGCAAGGAGCCAAGGTAAGGTGCTAGCTAGCATTAAACGTATCTTATAAAAAACAATCAATCTTAACATAATCACTAGTTAACTACACATGGTTGATGATATTACTAGTTTACCGAGCTTGTCCTGCGTTGCATATAATCGATGCGGTGCCTGTTCATTTATCATTGAATCACAGCCTAGTTTGCCAAATGGGGGATGATTTAACAAAAGCACATTCGCAAAAAAAGCAATGTCGTGCACCAATGTGTACCTAACCATAAACATCAATGCCTTTCTTTAAAATCAATACACAAGTATATATATTTAAACCTGCATATTTACTTAATATTGCCTGCTAACATCAATTTATTTTAACTAGGGAAATTGTGTCACTTCTCTTGCGTTCCGTGCAAGCAGAGTCAGAGTATATGCAGCAGTTTGGGCCGCCTGGCTCGTTGCGAACTATGTGAAGACCATTTCTTCCTAATAAAGACCGTAATTAATTTGCCAGAATTGTACATAATTATGACATAACATTGAAGGTTGTACAATGTAACAAGAATATTTAGACTTTAGACTTTATTTAGACTTTATCTAACGGATGTCACCCGTTAGATAAAATATGGAACGGTTCTGTATTTCACTGAAAGAATAAACGTTTTGTTTTCAAAATGATAGGTCATTAATATGGTCAAAAATGGAAACTAAGGCTCGTATTTCTGTGTGTTATTATATTATAATTAAGTCCATTATTTGATTGACCAGATCAGACTAAGCGATGGTAGGCAGCAGCAGGCTCGTAAGCATTCATTTGAACAGCACTGTGCTGCATTTGCCAGCAGCTCTTCGCTATGCTTCAAGCATTGCGCTGTTTATGACTTCAAGCCTATCAACTCCGAGATTAGTCTGGCAATACTAAAGTTCCAATTAGAACATCCAATAGTCAAAGGTATATGAAATGCAAATGGTAGAGAGAGAAATAGTCCTATAAATACTATATTAACTACAACCTAAAACTTGTTACCTGGGAATATTGAAGACTCATGTTAAAAGGAACCACCAGCTTTCATATGTTCTCATGTTCTGAGCAAGGAAATTAAACGTTAGCTTTTTTACATGGCACATATTGCACTTTTACTTTCTTCTCCAATACTTTGTTTTTGCATTATTTAAACCAAATTGAACAGGTTTCATTATTGATTCGAGACTAAATTGATTTTATTGATGTATTATATTAAGTTAAAATTAATTAATTCAGTATTGTTGTAATTGTCATTATTACAAATAAAATACACACACACAAAAAAAAAGGCCAATTAATCGGTATCAGCTTTTTTGGTCCACCGATAATCGGTATCTCCGTTGAAAAATCATAATCAGTCGGCCTCTACTCTCAATACACCCCCCAGTTCTATTCTCCCCCTCTTTAGAGCTCATCTATTCCTCTTCATCTCCCAGTCCAAGGTCACTGAGGAAAAAATTAAATGTGCAAAATATAGGCTATTGATTCAAATGAGCCCAAATGGCACTTCTACTTCAAGGAAAATAGGATTGATGCAACAGTTTTCAAAACTATACCATAATTAATTTAAGTAGCTTAAAATGGGAAATCTGCAGTTCAAAGAACAACAAAGCGGTCACACCTCCACTGAGTTGGTAAACAGCTAAGGGACAGGGCTGGAGAAATGTAAGCACAGACATAGCTATGAACACAAGGACTGACCATCCATGAGATCAAAATGACAGTTTTAACCATGTGCTGAGGCTACAGTATACAATGTTTGATTAAGACTACTTTGTTTACAAACAAAATAGTAAAATAAGCTTATATTTTGGGTTCTGATGGGGTTACACAATTGAACTAATCTAATCAGACACTTATATGTTTTAGTCTTCAAGAATGTATGCATTTAAGTCAGAAAATTGATGTAGCAATCGCAGGACAGACCCTTTTAACTATGGAGCTGAATATTACTTCAGCTACGGTCACTTACACAAACATGCTACAAAACTTGATTATCCTCAGTACATCAAGTTTGACGATGGGAACCCTATCATGAGGACAAAAAGTCTGCTATAATACGCACATAACATTAAGAAATGTCCTAGTGGGTCAGTGTCTGCCTCTCAGGGGTATGAGAGGAGTTGAGTTATGCATGAGATGGTTTCCCCACTAAGAGAGGAATACAAATAGATGCGATTGTCATTACAGATCTGTTTACACACACCCCACACATACAACCAATGAGGTAAATGCAATCAATCTCACAACAGCCAAATACAGCCAGAGATTAAACTGAAGTCCAAGTCATTCCTCAGCCAATGAAAACACATTTTGGAATTGCTGTGATCACAGACCTGAGCTCATTGACAAAAACAGAACGTCCATTCACAGTAAAACAGCCCCTGAAAAGCAATGCGATCTGGGTCACGTTGCTCTCTCAGCCTGCAGAGAGCAGCGGACTTCCTGGCATCTTATGTCCGGGAACAGCCTGGGCTGGCAGATGTTATGCTGGCCACATCTTGTTTCTGTAAATAGGGTTTTCATGGCTTGGGTGTGTGGTGAATGCACTTATGTCATCATTGAGGACATTAAACAGTAAGATCAGCAGACATCTGATATAACATGTCTAACCTATATAACGTCACAAACAGGATTGCAGCCATAAGTCTTACTAGGTTAGTTCGGGTTCTCCAACTCCAGTCCCGGAGTGCTACTGGTTGTGCAGACTTAGTCCAATCCAGCTGTACTCATCTCTATCAAATCAGTTTCAAATAACCAACTAAGCATGATCGTATTCAGTTTGGGGAATGAGTAATTGAATCGGCCACATCATCAGGCTGCAACTTACGCTCGAAATCAGACTCGTCAGACCCGTCTTCATCGTCGCCATTTGACTCTGTTTGCATCGGCTCCCCATCGAACACCACTCCCTTCCCGAGCTTGACAGCAGCACCGCCCCCATCTTGGCTTCTGGTGTCCCGCAAGCGCGTGAAATATTGCACGGCGAATTCCACCAGGTCTGTTGGCCTTTGTCGAAGCACCTCCACAGTGTAGCCTTGAAGCAATTCCGTCAATCCCACCGGTATCTCGATACTCATGACTGTTTTTCGATGGTGCTATCTAACTAGAAAGATGTTCAGGTATACTGTGTTTTTCGTACAAAAATATATATATATATGAATTCAATATCCGTCCATGTGTTGCACGCTACAGCTCCTACTGGGGGGAGATAGCTGACACTTACAACAGCTTCACAAAACTGGGTTAGCTTGCTGACATTGATAAAGTTAGCGGTTGCAAATTCGCTTAGCTAGCTAACAAAAATGTCCAAGCAAGTAACGTAGTGACACTGTCGATGGAAGGCCGGTCTTGTTGTGTAAAGAAAGCAATACAACCCCAGTTACGTTAACGTTAGTTTATGATATCTGAGCTGTCAAGTTGGGTAACTAGATAGCTAGCTGCTGCTATACCAAGCTGACAAATGAGCTCGATGGCTAATAAATGGATGCCACAAATGATAACGAACGTTGTTAGTTAGCTACAGTAATGTTGCTATAGTTTGTTCCCTCGCTGTCCTACTGTTCTTTATTTCGCCTCCTCTTTTTCGCTCGTTTCTTTGCCAGGGTAGCGACCAAACCCCGCCAGCTAGTGGTATATCCAATCAATACCCGATCAAAAATTTAGCTGATCAGCGAACAGGCGATGTATAGTACACCACCAGCCAGCAAACGTTAGCATATAATTAATGGGTGGGCACTGGGACTTGTTACGTTAGCTAGATTAGCTAACTACAGTACTAGCCCGTTGGTTTCGAGGAAAGAATAAACATCTAATTAAATATCCGAAGTATTTCGCCTTCGTATTATACGGATAAAGTAATGGCGGCTAAAATCTACCAATAATGTCCCTTAAACTAAATGCCGGTAGCTATAACTAACAGCTGACTTCTTATTGCTGAGTCCAGGCAGACAGTTCAGTTGCAGCAGACAATCCGAGCCCGGCTTATTCCAAGCCCCTGTAGACAAGGAGCGGCAGGAACAACCCAAACGTTAGCTTGAATCCGAATTACCCAGTGCTTCTCCAACGTTAAAATAAAAATGTGTGGCATAAATATTGGTAACGACGTTCCTCGTGATTTTCCGTAAATCTGTTTCTACCTCCAGATGAGGCTCTTCTTTTCGTTACTTCGGGGTGAGTGGTAGACACGGTTGATTGACATGCCAATGTACCAATCCAATCTAAGACTCATGACACACAAGGATCAATTAGGGGATTCGATGAATTCCCCGGGTGAACCGAGTTAACATTGAAAACATTCGATTTTGAACCGGGTTTCCTCCGGGCGTGAGCCGGGTGTCCCGTTCTGGCAGACGGGGAAGTCGGCTCTAAAGAAAAGTGACAGGTTAAAGCTGCAATATGTAATATTTACATAGAAATGTGAGTTATAGATCTGTCATTCTCATTGAAAGCAAGTCTAAGAAGATCTGTTCTATGTGCGCAAATTCCCGATCTTAAGTTTAGTTTTTGCATCTTTTACTTTCTGATTTGTACACCATCTTCAACTAGCTGAAAAGACAGCATTGTTGGGTATTGAAAATATATTTCATAGCGGTTTAGATGGTACCATGATTCTCTACATTATGCAATGTTTGTTTTTTTGTCACAAAATGAAATTAGTCGAAATATTCGAATTTTTGCAACCAGGAAATGGCTGAGCGATTTCTGCATATTGCACCATTAAGTACTTGGAGTAATGAGTTTGATTATTTCGATAAAGTGATTGCTTTAAATAAAACATCTTTATCTGCCTTCCCAATGAAAATAGATGTATGTTTCTGAACGATGCACTATGCTGTATTGTTGACAACGGCCTGCTCCAGGCATAGGTGGTCGCTTATGGTTGTCCATCAGCATTTTTTCTCTTTTTATGTCAGTCACTGAAAGTGACTCAATTAGCCATGTCAGCTAACAATGTTTTGATTGGTAAATTAGTCTAGCCAGCTATCTAAACTTGTAGTAATCATGGCCGAATACCAGATAGGCATGCAGGGCACATGCCCAGGGGCCCTGGCCTCCAGGGGGCCCACATTGATTTTTTGTTAGTCACGCTCACTCAGATATCATTAACATGACATACGTCTAGGCAAAATGGGTAGAATTGCAGGAAATTTTCTCTTTCGCTTAGGGTCTCCAAAAGGCCAGCACCGGCACTGGATAACAATATGACCGAGTGCTGCAGATTACTGTTCATTTTTAGCAAACCGTTGGCAGCTTCAAACCGTGGCAGCTTTATTTGTATTTATTAAGGATCCCCATTAATTGGCGCCACAGCAGCAGCTACTCTTCCTGGGGTCCAGAAACATTAAGGCAGTGATATACAATTAAAAATATTACATGAACATTACATTTCATAGCACTTTTCACAACACATTAAGTGTGTTCCCTCAGGCCACTACTCTACTATCACATATCTACAATAGAAAATCCATGTGTATGTGTGTGTGTCTTATCATGTGTATACGTCTGTGCCTGTGTGTGTGTCTCTACACAGTCCTCCCTGTTCCATTAAAAAAAAAATCTAATTCTACTGCTTGCATCAGTTACCTGATGTGGAATAGAGTTCCATGTAGTCATGGCTCTATGTAGTATTGTGTGCCTCCCATAGTCTGTTCTGGACTTGGGGACTGTGAAGAGACCTCTGGTGGCATGTCTTGTGGGGTCTGAATGGGTGTCCGAGGTGTGTGCTAGTAGTTTAAACAGACACATTGGTGCTTTCAGCATGTCAACACTTCTTACAAAAACAATCTCTCCTCCACTTTGAGCCGTGAGAGATTTACATGCATATTATTAATGTTAGCTCTCAGTGTACATTTAAGGGCCAGTCGTGCTGCCCTGTTTTGAGCCAATTGTTATTTTCCGAGGTCCCTCTTTGTGGCACACGACTGAACAGTAGTCCAGGTGCGACAAAACTAGTGCCTGTAGGTCCTGCCTAGTTCATAGTGTTGTTAAAAAGGCAGAGTGCTCTTTATTATGAACAGACTTCTCCCCATCTCAGCTACTGTTTTATCAGCATGTTTTGACCATGAGAGTTTACAATTCAGGGTTACCCCAAGCAGTTTAGTCACCTCAACTTGCTCAATTTGCACATTATTTATTACACGATTTAGGGTTTAGTGAATGATTTGTCCCAAATGCAATGCTTTTAGTTTTTTTTTTAAATATTTAGGTCTAAATTATTCCTTGCCACCCATTCTGAAATGAACTGCAGGTCTTTGTTAATTAAGTGTTGTAGTGATTTCACTCGCTGTAGTAGCTGACATGTATGGTATTGAGGCATCCGCATACGTAGACACACTGGCTTTACTCAAGGCCAGTGGCATGTCATTAGTTAAGATTGAAAAAAGTAAGGGGCCTAGACAGCTGCCCCGGGGAATTCCTGATTATACCTGGATTATGTTGCAGAGGCTTCCATTAAATAACACCCTCTGTGTTCTGTTAGACAGATAACTTTAACCACAATATAGCAGGGAGTGTAAAGTAGGGAGGAGGGATGTACACTATATTAGGCCAAGCCTTTGGAACTATGATTTTCCTAGATATGGCTACTAAATTGTGATCAAATCAAATCTTATTTGTCACATGCACCGAAAACAACAGGTGTAGACCTTACAGTGAAATGCTTACTTATAAGCCCTAACCAACAATGTAGTTTTTTTTAAATACCTACAAAAAATAAGAATATAAAAGTAACAAATAATTTAAGAGCAGCAGTAAAATAACAATAGCAAGGCTACTCACAGGGGGTACCGGTACAGAGTCAATGTGTGGGGGCACCGGTTAGTTGAGGGAATATGTACATGTAGGTAAAGTTATTAAAGTGACTATGCATAGATAATAACAGAGAGTAGCAGCAGTGTAAAATGGGGGGGGGGGGGGCAATGCAAATAGTCTGGGTGGCCATTTGATTTGATGTTCAGGAGTCTTATGGCTTGCGGGTAGAAGCTGTTTAGTAGCCTCTTGGACCAAGACTTGGCGCTCTGGTACCGCTTGACATGTGGTAGCAGAGAGAACAGTCTATGACTAGGGTGGCTGGAGTCTTTGACAATTTTTAGGGCCTTCCTCTGACACCGCCTGGTATAGAGGTCCTGGACGGCAGGAAGCTTGGTACTCGGGGATGTACTGGGCCGTACGCATTCCCCTCTGTAGTGCCTTGCGGTCAGAGGCCGAGCAGTTGTCATACCAGGCAGTGATGCAACCAGTCAGGATGCTCTACATAGTGCAGCTGTAGAACCTATTGAGGATATGAGGACCCATGCCAAATCTTTTCAGTCTCCTGAGGGGGAATATGTTTTGTCGTGCCCTCTTCATTCGATGGATTTGGATACTGCTTTAAAGCACATTTTTGCAGCATTAGTAAAGATGTGATCAATACATGTGGATGATTTCATTCCTGTGCTGTTTTTAACTACCCTGGTAGGTTGACTGTTAACTAGTAAAATTTTTAAGCCTTTTCTTGAGTAGGCAGCTTGATGAAAGCCAGTCAATATTTAAATCACCCAGAAAATATAGCTCTTTGATGATATCACATACATTATCAAGCATTTCACACATATTATCCAGACACTGACAGTTAGCACTTGGTGGTCTATAGCAGCTTCTCACAATAATGGGCTTTAGGTGAGGCAGATTAACCTTTAGCCATATTACTTCAACAGTATTTAACATTAGATCGTCTCTAATTTTTACAGGAATGTGGTTCTGAAAATAAACAGCATCACCTCCACCATTGGCATTTCTGTCTTTTCTGTAGATGTTATAACCATGTATTGCTACCACCACTGTATCATCAAAAGTATTATCTAAGTGAGTTTCAGAGATTGTCAGAATATGAATGTCATCTGTTACTAGCAAATTAACATATGTAGCTTAAGAAACAAGGATAAAATCAATAATTTGCTTAATTGAAACCCCTCAATCACATTGTTGCTCAAACAGTTCAGCAAGACCTAGCAATACAATATCGCTACACACATAATCCAAAAAGTAAAAAAATATCAGAAATATCTAAGCAATGTCAGAGTCCGGAATATATACCAGTCAAAAGCTTTAACACACTAATCATTCAAGGATTTTGCTTTATTTGTACTATTTTCTACATTGTACTAGTAGTGAAGACATCAAATGATGAAATAACACATGAATCATATAGTAACCAAAAAAAGTGTTAAACAATGAAAATATATTTTATATTTGAGATTCTTCAAAGTAGTCATCCTTTGCCTTGATGACAGCTTGGCACACTCTGCATTTTCTCAACCAGTTTCACGAGGTAGTCACCTGGAATGCATTTAAATTAACAGGTGTGCCTTGTTAATTTGTGGAATTTCTTTCTTTCTTAATGTGCTTTAGCCAATCAGTTGTGTCGTGACAAGGTAGGGATTATATACAGAAGATAGCTCTATTTGGTAAAATACCATATTATGGCAAGAACAGCTGAAATAAGCAAAGAGAAACAACAGTCCATCATTACTTTAAGACATGACGGTCAGTCAATCCGGAAAATTTCAAGAACTTTCAAAGTTTCTTCAAGCGCAGTCGCAAAAACCATCACTACTGTCACAATCGTCTGAAGAAGTAGACCAAAGCGCAGCGTGGTGTGCGTACAATTCTTTATTTATAATGTCGCCAACAAAAACAAGAAACCACCGCGAAGCTTACGAGGACTATAGTGCCACTAACAAAGATAACTTCCCACAATAACAGAAGGGAAAGGGCTGCCTAAATATGATTCCAAATCAGAGACAACGATAGACAGCTGTCCCTGATTGAGAACCATACTCGGCCAAAACATAGAAACACAAAACATAGAAATTAGAACATAGAATGCCCACCCAAATCACACCCTGACCAAACCAAAATAGAGACATGAAAAGGCTCTCTAAGGTCAGGGCGTGACAACTACGATGAAACGTACTCTCATGAGGACCGCCACAGGAAAGGAAGACCCAGAGTTCATTAGAGTTACCAGCCTCAGAAGTTGCAGCCCAAATAAATGCTTCAGAGTTCAAGTAACGGACACATCTCAATATCAACTGTTCAGAGGAGACGTGAATCAGGCCTTCATGGTCGATTTTCTGCAAAGAAACCACTACTAAAGGACACCAATAAGAATAAGAGACTTGCTTGGGCCATGAAACACATGCAATGGACATTAGACCGGTGGAAATCTATCCTTTGGTCTGATGAGTCCAAATTTGAGATCAAATCATCACTCATTGAATTTGAGAGTAGGTGAACGGATGATCTCTGCATGTGTGGTTCCCACTGTGAAGCATGGAGGAGGAGGTGTAATGGTGCTTTGCTGGTGACACTGTTGGTGATTTATTTAGAATTAAAGGCACAAAAACCAGAAAGGCTAGCACAGCATTCTGCAGCGATACGCCATCCCACCTGCTTTGCGCTTCGTGGGACTATCTGGGTCTTCCTGTTTTACAACAGGACAATGACCCAACACACCTCCATGCTGTGTAGGGGCTATTTGACCAAGAAGGAGAGTGATGCATCAGATGACATGGCCTCCACAATCACCCGACCTCAACCCAATTGAGATGGTTTGGGAAGAGTTGGACGGCAGAGTGAAGGAGAAGCAGCCAACAAGTGCTCAGCATATGTGGAAACTCCTTCAAGACTGTTGCAAAATCATTCCAGGCGAAGCTGGTTGAGAGAATGCCAAGAGTGTGCAAAGCTGTCATCAATGTAAAGGGTGGCTACTTTGAAGAATCTAAAATCTAAAATATATTTTGATTTGTTTAACACTTTTTTTGGTTAGTACATGATTCCATATGTGTTATTTCATAGCTGTGATGTTTTCACTATTATACTATAATGTTGAAAACAGTAAAAATATAGAAAAACCCTTGAATGAGTAGGTGTGTCCAAACTTTTGACTGGTACGGTATATACAGTGGGGCAAAAAAAGTATTTAGTCAGCCACCAATTGTGCAAGTTCTCCCACTTAAAAAGATGAGAGAGGCCTGTAATTTTCATCATAGGTACACTTCAACTATGCCAGACAAAATGGGAAAAAAATCCAGAAAATCACATTGTAGGATTTTTAATGAATTTATTTGCAAATTATGGTGGAAAATAAGTATTTTGTCACCTACAAACAAGCAAGATTTCTGGCTCTCACAGACCTGTAACTTCTTCTTTAAGAGGCTTGGTCTGCTCTTGATCTGCTAGTTGGTAGCAGGGTGAACAGGCTGTGGCTTAGGTGGATGAAGTTCTTGGTGATCTTCTTGGCCTTCCTATGACACTGGGTACTGTCCTGGGGGGCAGGCAGTGTGCCCCTGGTAATGCGTTGGGCTGACCGCACCACCCTCTGGAAAGCCATGTGGTTGTGGGCAGTGCAATTGCCATACCAGGCTGTGATGCAGCCTGACAGAATGCTCTCGATGGTGCATCTGTAGATGTTTGTGTAGATCTTATGGGCCCTGATGAATTTCTTCAGGCTCCTGGGGCACTAACATATTTTCTGTAGGCTGTCTCATCGTTGTTGGTGATCAGGCCTACCCCTGTTGTCGTGTGCAAATTTGATCGTTTCAGTTTAATCAGTGACCTCTGTCTGAATGAGTGGAGCACCAAGCAAATTGCAGATTGGAATCACACTTTTATTATAATCAATATACATTTGGTCAATGCATTTCAATAAGAATGCAGTATATTTGTATTACCTTTATCTGATTTATAAGGCTCCAACAGGTATTTACACCATATATATATGGGCCAAATCAAACTGACTCTATTTGTGGCCATTCTCACAAGAACGGTGTTAAGAACATCTCAAGGGAGTTTTGTCTTGGGTCTGCCTCTGGTGGACAGTCCCACAGCAAGGAGTATACTATTATGCTACAACAGTGCCAGTTCTGAACTATATTCCCCAGGGCCTGTAAAACGAGCTACATAATACTAGTGGTTCATCTCTATGGTAAAACAATGATTGACTCCTTGGGGAGGTTAATCTCTTGGTAGACACTGTTTGTTTCACTGGGTAAATGAGGCAGGCCTGAGAAAGATTTACAGTGACAGATGGGAGATGTTTTGAACCCCTCCCATTGCCTCCCATAAATTAACAAGGCCTTCCATCAGTCTGTGTATATGGGTCACTGACAAAATAATGGAAACACTTGCTTAAATAAGGATACAAAGTATATTGAAAGGTGCTTCCACACAGGTGTGATTCCTGAGTTAATTAAACAATTAACATCCTATCATCCTTAGGGTCATGTATGAAAATGCTGGTGTCATGACGTTGGCCTGGGGGATAGGTTTATGACAGTCATAAATACCTCTTCCCCCCCTTTTCCTCTCTCTCCCCTACTAAGGTTACATTTGCAAAACCTTTGGTTAACATAGAGATTCTGGGAACGTCAGAAGGTGGGGGGAAATTAACTATATTCTGGTAATCCGACCAATTGAACATATGCGGTGGTACTTAATGAATATGATGTCGGTTCGGTTGTCGTCTGAGACATTCTCATCAATGTTAAGATGACATAAACTCTACAGTGGAAAGTCTACACATCAGAGCTATCGGATTCACATGGAATTGTTGTTCAATTTAAATGTTTGAATATGAAATTATTCGTGATGGGATGAAATGTGATTTTAGCTTCTATAATGTGAGATTTGGGTTTTCATAAGACAGGGCTCTGCTCAATCATTGCCCCGCCCCTGTGAAGGGACATGGGCTATAAAACTTTTCAAACATGCCCTCCTCTCCCTTCCTATATAAGCCCTTGACGACAATATAACTTCCTGTTCCGAGAACTTGAGGACAACGGTCCTATGTCAGAATGGTTCAGATAATAACTACAGAACGAAGCCAACATCAGCGTGAGCTTTGGTTGCCAGAAATCTTGCTTGTTTAAAGGTGACAAAATACTTATTTTCCACCATTATTTGCAAATAAATTCATTAAAAATCTTACAATGTGATTTTCTGGATTTCTTTTCTCATTTTGTCTGTCATAGTTGAAGTGTACCTATGATGAAAATTACAGGCCTCATCTTTTTAAGTGGGAGAACTTGCACAATTGGTGGCTAAATACTTTTTTGCCCCACTGTATGTAAACCATATGCCATGGTCGTCTCAGTCACCAGATCTCAACCCAATTGAAAAGTTATGGGAGATTCTAAAGCGGCACCTGAGACAGTGTTTTCCATCAACAAAACAACAATTGGTGGAATTCCATGTGGAAGAATGGTGTATCATCCCTCCAATAAAGTTCCAAACACTTATAGAATCTATGCCAAGGTGCATTGAAGCTGTTGTGGCACGCAGTGGCCCATCGCACTACTAAGATGTTGGTGTTTCCTTTATTTTGGCAGTGATCTCTAGTGACTGTATGGCCTATTCACAATGCCTTTTACAGAACTGTGTTTGGTTCTCTTTCAATCAGAATATATCAAACAAACAGTGGAATAATGGGGACACAGCCAGACTTGCTGATGGGTTTGGATAAGAATTTCACGTTGTGTTCATCATCACAGACATCCATTCTGCATTTACCATTCTACGACTCCAACACAATCATTAAGTTTGCTGACGACACAACAGTGGTAGGCCTGATCATCGACAACGATGAGACAGCCTACAGGGAGGAAGTCAGAGACCTGGCAGTGTGGTGCCAGGACAACAACCTCTCCCTCAATGTGAGCAAGAAAGGAGATGATTGTGGACTATAGGAAAAGGAGGGCTGAACAGGCCACGATTAACATCGACCGGGCTGTAGTGGAGCAGGTCGAGAGCTTATCGTTCCTTGGTGTCCCTATCACCAACAAACTCTCATGGTCCAAACACACCAAGACAGTCATGAAGAGGCACGACAACAGCTTTTTTTTACCTCAGGAGACTGAAAAGATTTGGGTCCCCAGAACCTCACAAAGCTAGACAGCTGCATCACCGCCTGGTATGGCAACTGCTCGGCATTCGACCGTAAAGGGGATACAGAGGGGAGTGCGTACGACCCAGTATATCACTGGGGCCAAGCTTCCTGCCATCCAGGATCTATATACAGGTAACGAGTGGAGGACAGAGGAGCCTCTTAAAGAAAAAGTTACAGATCTGTGAGAGCTAGAAATCTTGCTTGTTTGTAGGTGACCAAATATTTATTATCCACCATAATTTGCAAATAAATTCAGTAAATCCTACAATGGGATTTTCTGGATTATTTTTTCTCATTTTGTCTGTCATAGTTGAAGTGTACCTATGATGAAAATTACAGGCCTCTCTCATCTTTTTAAGTGGGAGAACTTGCACAATTGTTGGCTGACTAAATACTTTTTTGCCCCACTGTAATTATATTGTGCTACGTTTTATTTTTTTATTTTGTAAATATTTTCTTAACTCTATTTCTTGAACTACATTGTCGGTTAGTGGCTTGTAAGCATTTCACGGTAAGGTTTTATTTACCCGTTGTATTCGGCGCATGTGACAAGTATATTTGATTTGATTGTGCGCCCAATATGGCGTCAACCCCATATTATACAATTATAATTTTTATTTAACCTTTTATTTAACTTGGCAAGTCAGTTAAGAACAAATTCTTATTTACAATGACAGCCTACTGGGAAACAGTGGGTTAACTACTGCTTTGCTTTATCTTGGCCAGGTCGCAGTTCTCAACTGGCCTACCTGGTTAAATCAAGGTGAAATAAAAACATTTAAAAACTGTCTTTTTCAGGGGCAGAACAACAGATTTTTTACCTTGTCAGCTCAGGGATTTGATCTAGCAACCTTTCGGTTCCTGGCTCAACGCTCTAACCACTAGGCTACATGCCTCCCCAAAATGACTGGACAATCCACAAAATCAGTTTATGGAACACTACAATTCTGTACGTTGATATGACATGTTACAATATGATTGATTTTATGTATGATAAGTATTTTCTCAATGTTTTAAATGTTCATTGTTTTAAACGCCAGAGCCCTTTATATGGCTGGGAGAAATGTTGCATTATATTGCCATCTACAGGCCAATGTGTAATGTCACACTGCACCGTCATGTTAAATTGAGCAATTTAGTAATAAATAATTGACAAAGTTGTCTATCTAGTATGACGCCTGGATTATTATTGATGACAAACTCATAATCATTTCCCAACTATCAAACAGACAAGCATCTCCTGACTTTCCACCATCCATATAGTGACAGACAGACCTGATATTGATCACAGTCAACAGGTTGTTTAGGAAAGGAAACGAGGCAAGGAAATAGCTAAAGTCAGATTAGTTCAACAGTCAAGTTTATTGGTAACATTGTTTGAATAGGTTTTAGCTTATTTAGTAAGTTTCTTGTTTCTCAGTGGTCACAAGTCATTTCAAAACATCACGTTACAGCAGTTCGTGTTACAAAAATGTTCAGTTTGAGGAATACAAACGACAGATCATTAAACATTGTTCCAACATCTTCCATCAGGCTCTCATCTACATTTTGTACGTAACCAAAACCATCATAGCACCAGACCTAGGTCAAATACTGTATTTGATGTGCTTTGCACTTTTGGGACTATTCCATTGTACTAGGAATGCCAAATCAAGTGCAGCTCAACTATTTGAAAGTATGTATCTATTAGACCCAGAGAACACCTAGGGCTCTATTCAATCTGTAGTGCTGAAGCGTTACAGTTGCACGATAAAAATGTAAACGTTTCTGATTGTTCCGACATCTGCAGCTTTTACCGTCAATGCCATGTCAGCTAACATGGGAACTTTGTCTTTAAATGTTTATTTTCATGATACAGATTGAATGGAGCCCCTACTGGCCAAATTTGTCTCCAGTCTGATTTTATTTGCCCCCCCCTCTAGTTCTGAGCAGAAAATACAAGTTTAATTGTTAGACATAAAAATAAAAAAATTAAAACACCAGCAAATCTGTTCCAAGTATTCCCACTCATAGAGAGATATATCTGATCATTTACAAATTCTAAGCAAGGTTTGAAAATATTATGTTTTAGTGAAATGTTATATATGTTTGGGTTTCTTGCTGTCAATTTGCAGTCTACAAATTATTTGCAATTATTTTCCGTCCCCCTGACCATCCGCTCAAGAAGAAATCAAATCAGCCGGCGGCAGAATCTAGTTGATGATACCTGTCCTACTGTATGAGGTGATTCAGCAATAACTGTTGGATTGGCTCAAGCCCCGGTCACTAGACACTGACTGCTGTTTGGCATGGCTGATTCTAGTGCAGTGTTTCCCAACCCTGGTCCTCCAGTAGCCCAACAGCACACATTCTAGTTGTAGCCCTGAACAAACACACCTCATTCAGCTCAATGAGGGCTTGATGATTAGTTGACAAGTAGAATCAGGTGTAAGTTGAGCCAATGGCCTTGGGGTAAGTTGAGCCAATGGCCTTGGGGTAAGTTGAGCCAATGGCAAGTTGAGCAAATTGAAGCGTTTTCTTCCCAGGCGTGTCCTCAAAGTGTTTTTGAAAAGTGCAAAGTGTTTGTCATGTGTTAAGACTGTGTTAAAATATGATTAATAGACAAATGTGATTGTGTTTGGGAAATAAAGACATGTTTTTAAAAAGGTAGGGGTAATAATGAATTCAGTCCAGAAATGTGTAGGTGGCTTAACTTACTCTGTCCTGCGGGTCAACGTAACCCATACATGAGGTAAGCTAGGTTTTCAAAACTAATGTTTACATGAATTCTGATTATTTCCAGGGACACATAACATCCTGAAAAATATGTAGATATCTTTGTTTGAATGAATGCTACAGTATATTTCCCTTGACTGAGAAAAAAAATGACTCAACTTACCCCACTCTTTCCTACTGTTAGGGGTACTAAGGACCGGTGTCGGGAAACACTGTTCTAGTGGGTCACATGAGAATGGAGTTTAAGCCCTTCAGCAATTTTCAGTCAGTCTTTAAGTGACCAAGGAGCCCAAGTTATTTTCACACAGGTTATGGGAATAAAGCAACACGAATCACATCGTAAAATAAATGACACTTCATAAAAAGCCATTCAGATTCTTACTTCTCAATTTCAGTTATCAGCTATTAGTTCTGAACGCTCAATAAAAAGTCAGTTGACTATAGTATAAAACCCTTATGTTCCACATCACGTTACTTAGACAAGATCAATAAAAGTAGTTATATAGATGCAAACAGAATAATACTTATGTCCTTCACATATTATTCAATTTGTTATGAGCAATCTGACAGTTTATCAATATTTATTGATAAGAACCTGTCTGGTTTCAGGAGTAACACATTTACAATTCTGCCCTTTTCAAATATATGCCACCATATTGTTCTTAAATGTGTGTTATTTAAAAACTGGTCATTCAGTTCACACACAATGCTGATTTACTTTGTCCAAGATGTTACTTTGTCCAAGACTGTTGTGTTCAATGTAATCTACTCACATTCGCCGATTCATGGAACGGCTACATCCGGTTTACACAGCACAACTTCACATGCACATAGCAGACATAGGATGAATATAACTTCTGAATTTCTTCGGCTCTGAGTGATGAAGAAAAAATGGCCTCAGCAACAATTCAAATAATTAAATGGATGTTTTGTGCATAAAGATGACAAGTGTCTTTTATTAGGAATTTTCTAATCGGACTTCTTTATAGAGCCCCACAGTAGGTGTCATAATACCCATAAAACCTAGTGGTCAAACAGGAAAATGGTTCCAATAATTTCTCCATCATTCATATTTCCCATAGGTGATTTTAGAAACACTTTTAAATAAGGGTTGTGTTTTGTGTAGGCTTACCCTGGTGTGGCGTTTTATTAACCATGTAAATCTCACTCGGGCTGGTGACTTTTATCAATATGTTCGGCTCTATTACTCTGATTCAAAAATGCTATTTGGCATCAAAGTAGACATCATGCAAAACTACAAATCCCTGCAAGTCATCTCTAGCTGACACTTTAGATAGTTAATCCAGATTCTTACCTTTGCCTCGATTCAGCTGTCTCGTCCAGATCATCATGGCATTTGTAGTAGTTAATGATAGCCACATTAGCAGCTAATTAGCATTTGATTTTTGGGGGGTAAATATAGGAGAATATATATTGATATATTCCGAGAGAGATTTACACGGTTATTAAAACGTCATGCCAGGGGGGAACATTTATGGTGGAAAAACAATTGGAACCAGTTCCTTGCTTGACCGCTAGGTTTTATGGCTATTATGACTCATACTGTGGTATTCTATATGGCCAACTAAGGAAATTGTATTTCTGGGCCGGGTATCAGTTAAACTGCAGTACCAAAGCAAACTGCAGTCAAAACCGTGCTTCTATACAGAAACCCTGGCCCCTTGGTTGAGTTACTAACAATGGTCTATTGACAAATGTCTAGTCAATTGAATTTCACTTTATTAAATGCTCAATGCATCAGACAATTAGATTCACCAGTCTGCCCCTTACAAAACAACTTCCACCATTTAAAAAGAGGAATATCGGTAACATGGATATTTCACATAATACATACACATTAAAATCTGTATTAGTCGTTAGCAATCCAAAATATGGAGAAACACAGATAAATGGTGAGGTTATAGGTGATGAATTGAGGCCGTCATCTTTTTCAATATAAGAACTGCAGCGAAGTGACGCCTTTGTCTGTACACAGCATGTACTGTATAATGATTCACAGCATGTACTGTATAATGATTCACAGCATGCCTCACCTTACTGTGGTGCTCTAATGGATTCAGCCTTTTTTTCCCATAGGGTTTTTCCTGAGGTGTTGCCATAGTAACGGGCAACTTCTCCATCTTGGGTTGCAGCCACCTATACCCTGCAGTTCTGATAGATGACCACTAGTGGCAGCAATCTGGGGAGCTGGGTGTTCAAACAAGTCCAAAATGTTTGACTCTATGAACAAAGGATCTGAGATACGGTGGGGATAACAAAGGCCAGTTGTCTCCATGGCAACACACAAAAGGGAACACCTCAGCCTGGGCAAATTCAATATGTTTCTGTTGGCCTATTGAACACTGTGATTACAAAGGAGGAAAAAAATCCCTCTGTGAATTGCGCCTGGCCTAGCTCTCAGCATTGTTCTCTTTGAACTCAGTACAAGGAGACATGGCTGATATATGTACTATGAACTGCTGCCTGGCAGCTGGGGCACAACTGTTGTCCCTAATGAAGAGCCTAGAAAATCAGGACTTACATTGGCCATGGGGGTCAAAGGTCACTGACAAGTTGACCTTAAGGAAACCTCCTGTGGGCCTCCTGACCTGTCACCCCCCACCTCTCCCCAGAGGACCAAGAGGTTTTAAGTCTGACTGACGTGCACAGGGCTGGGGTAAGGTGCAGTTAACTACATTTGTACTGAAAATGATCGCTACTGGTCGGCTAGCAGTAGAGTATATGCTGTCAGTACAAATGTATTTAGGTCATACAGTGGGTTGGGGGGTGAAGAGGAGGAGGGGACTAGGAGCCCTGAGAAGGAGACCCAGCGAGACGCTCAGAGATCCAGCCAGTGACGTCCTTCAGCACCGCTGCCGCCGTCTCTGGGAGTTCATGGTGCAGGGCGTGGTATGCTCCGTCGTACACCTGACGGAGACAGCACACACACCGGGGTTTCCATTAGGGAAATGTGGAGCAGGAAATTTACCGGACATTTGAGAAACTTTCCGGACCCATATGCATTTGGTGCATAATCGGGTTAAGGCGTCAGAATGACAAAACATGCAAGTGAGGATGCAACGACGTGTGGTCCTTCATTTTTTTCGAAACCCCAATTTCTTCACATAAGCGCAGCAATGCGCACAAGACCGTAGGCAAATGTTTGTTCTATAATGCAATTAGCGGAAAACAGTTTTCAAAAGGGCACTGCACATATGAGCGGTTCCATGTGACGAAGATTAAAATATCCGTTAGAAATGTAGAAAGAGAGATATAATAGGCTACTTTGAAGCAAGGTAAGACATGGGGCGGCAGAGTAGTCTAGTGGTTAGTGCGTTGGACTAGTAACCGGAAGGTTGCAAGTTCAAACCCCCGAGCTGACAAGGTACAAATCTGTCGTTCTGCCCCTGAACAGGCAGTTAACCCACCGTTCCCCGGTAGGCCGTCATTGAAAATAAGAATTTGTTCTTAACTGACTTGCCTAGTTAAAAAATAAAATAAACATCTCAATATGTATTAAAAGGTTTCAAAAAATGTAAGTATGTTTTCAAAATGCATATTGCCTTCAGCTCATTGCAAAGTGGTGTGTGACGTGCTGATGAAGCCTGCCTTCTGTTAAGGTTTTCAAAACCGCAAACAAACAAATGAAACCTGACAAACGATTAGCTCACCCCTCATTCGCTCTTTATCTGTTACACCACCTCTCTCTGTCCCCCATCCCTCACTCTGTTCCCCCCGCTCTCTCTCTGTCCCCCATCACTCACTTACTTTGTCTGTCTCTCTCGCTCTCTCTCTCTGTCTGTCTGTCCCCCATCACTCACTTTGTTTGTTTGTGTTTGTGTGTGTGTTTGTCTCTCTCTCTGGCCCCATCACTCACTCACTTACTTTGTTTGTCTCTCTCTCTCTCTCTCAATATACTGGCTTGTATATATCAGTTTGTATGACTTAGTGTCTGACAAATTCACAGCTGTTGAGATATGTCTGGTTTTGGCCTGTCTGCAGTGCTAAGAATGTGCAAAGTTGTAATCAAATCAAAGGGTGGCTACTTTGTTCAACAAACCAAAATATATTTCAGATCCTTCACTTTTCTTTGGTTACTACATGAATCCATATGTGTTATAGTTGATGTCTTCACTATTATTCTACAATGTAGAAAAATAAAGAGAAACCCTTGAATGAGTAGGTGTGTGCACACTTGACTGGTACTGTATGTCTCTGGTGCTGGTCCCACCTTAATCTTCTTGTCCGTGCTCTGGGCCAAGTCAAACATCATCTGGGACCCTCTAATGTCACACAGCTTGTCGTCGTCACCATGGAGAAGCAGGAAGGGCCAGGTGATGGCAGGGACCTCTCTCTCGATCCGCGCCACCGCGCCCATCAGCTGCATGCCAAATGACACACGCAGCCCACCGTGATAGTTCAGCTCGTCATTGTCATACGCCTCAACCTGCAGGGTAAAGGAAGGGACCGTTGAGTGACCACTGAGCATGTTTGATTTCCTTTAGACGTTCACTGATAGCCAAGTACCCTGTGGGATACTTTCTCAATATTGACACATGATGCAAATACTACTCTACAAGATCTGGCCTGAATACATTGTGTCCAGTATATAACACTCACTGCTGTAGTTTATCTCAGGCCATATCCTGGTGCTTTGAAAAATAAAAAAAAATGGAGAACACTCATTACCTATTTTCTGTCTAGAAGCTTATCACAACAAAGGCAGGTGCAGGTCTGGTGTCAAGTGCATTTCCTCAACATAACAGGTTGTGAAAGGAGAGAAGGGTGAGAGCCCGATACCCATTGTTGTCTGTTGCTTCCCTTGTTTAAGGGTAACTTTGGGTGTAAACAGAGAACTGGACGACGTGACAAATCCCTAGGCCTGGATCTCAGTCAAGACTCTATTGTGGAGCAGCTTTTGAAACGGCAAAACATACACAACACACAAACCCAGACATATGGGCTCCTATCCAGCCTTATCTCCAACTCTCTTTCTTCATTCAATCACGTTGTCCTTTGTGACTAAATAAACTCTTTAACTCTAACTTCTACATCCTAAGCATCTGCTTCATGTATTTGCACACGGATGTATGTACACACAAGCAAGCATGCACACACACACACTCCATAGATCAGTCTCACCTGTTTTTGGTCCCGTGAAACCCATTTAGACTCAATAGAGCCCAGAGAGAGACTAGGCACCATGTGATTTAGGACTTTAGCCAGGAACACCTGTAGACAACAAATAAGGAAATCCCCAGTGATTACAAAGGAATGTAGGGAACTAATACAGCTCTGGTCAGTGGTTAAGTAGTTGTAAAAACAAACGGTATGGTACTGAGTTGTGTGGATCTGTAGACATTGGTGATCCGCTAAATGAGAATGGACTGGGTGCAGGTGAAACCATAGAACTAGATATCCCAGAACGGAAATCCTTGTTCAAGTTATTGGGAGGATGGTGGGTGAGCAGCAAGTAAAGCATATTTGTATGGGTGAAACCCACCTTGAAGGGTGTGGCAGATTCTGGGTTCATCTTGACCATAGGAGCAATCAGAGCCACACCGGCAAAGTCATTAGGTCGTTCACATGCCGTCAGAATGGAAATGGCTCCACCCTGAATGAAAGGGGAAAAGGAAGAGAAGTTATGACATCTTCTGTGATTTAAATCAAATAAGCGAGGGTAAACTAATTAGGAGATGCACAACCGCTTTCTACAATTAATTAATTTGGCACAGATAATTCTTGATGTTTTTCTGGGAGACCAATCTGTTTGAACAGTGTGTCTGCCCAGACATTTGAATATTCATGAGTGGGGGCCTCTATCGAGTGAGCCTCTAAATAGATCACATATATAGCACGAACATAGCTAGATCTATTTAGTAATAACCATACAATTTAGCTCAGTTGGTAGAGCATGGCACTTGTAATGCTGGGTAGTGGGTTTGATTCCTGGGACCACCCAGAGGTAAAAAGTATACACTCATGACCAAGTTGCTTTGGATAAAAGCATCTGCTAAATGGCATATTCGAAAGTATTCAGACCCCTTCCCTTTTTCCACATTTTGTTACGTTACAGCCTTATTCTAAAATGGATTCAATAAAAACAATGTCCTCTATCTACACACAATACCCTATAATGACAAAGCGAAAACAGGTTTTAGACAAATTTCAAATGAGTTAAAAATAATATAAAGAAATACTTTATTTACATAAGTATTCAGACTCCTTTCTATGAGACTCGAAATTGAGCTCAGGTACATCCTGTTAATAAATAGCCCATAGTAGCAAGTAATTACAATTTAGCTAAATTAACACCGGAGTGATAGATGTGCAGATGATGTGCAAATAGAAATAATGGTGTGCAAAAGAGAATAAAGATAAATAAAAACAATATGGGGATGAGGTAGGTAGATTGGATGGGCTATTTACAGATGGGCTATGTACAGCTGCAGCGATCGGTTAGCTGCTCAGATAGCTGATGTTTAAAGTTAGTGAGGGAAATAAATATAAGTCTCCAGCTTCAGCGATTTTTGCAATTCGTTCCAGTCAGTCATTGGCAGCAGAGAACTGGAAGGAAAGGCAGCCAAAGGGGGTGTTGGCTTTGTGGATGACCAGTGAGATATACCTGCTGGAGCGCATGCTACGGGTGGGTGTTGTTATCGTGACCATTGAGCTGAGATAAGGTGAAGCTTTACCTAGCAAAGACTTATAGATGACAGGTTGATAGAATTGTCCGAAGAGCTCAGAGACAGGATTGTGTCGAGGAACAGATCTGGGGAAAGGTACCAAAACATTTCTGCAGCATAGAAGGTTCCCAAGAACAGAGTGGCCTCCATCATTCTTAAATGGAAGAAGTTTGGAACCACCAAGACTCTTCTTAGAGCTGGCCGCCTGGCCAAACTGAGCAATCGGGGGAAGAAGGGCCTTGGTCAGGGAAGTGACCATGAACCGGATGGATGGTCACTCTGACAGAGCTCCTCTGTGGAGATGGGAGAAACTTCCAGAAGGACAACCATCTCTGCAGCCCTCCACCAATCAGGCCTTTATGGCCAGACGGAAGCCACTCCTCAGTAAAAGGCACATGACAACCCGCTTGGAGTTTGACAAAAGGCACCTAAAGGACTCTCAGACCATGAGAAACAGGTCCGGTCTGATGAAACCAAGATTGAACTCTTTGGCCTGATTGCCAAGTGTCACGTCTGGAGGAAACTTGGCACCATCCCTACAGTGAAGCATGGTGGTGGCAGCGTCATGCTGTGGGGATGTTTTTCAGCTGCAGGGGCTGGGAGACTGGTCAGGATCGAGGAAAAGATGAACAGAGCAAAGTACAGAGAGGTCCTTGATGAAAACCTGCTCCAGGAGCACTCAGGACCTCAGACTGGGGAGAAGGTTCACCTTCCAACAGGACAACAACCCTAAGCACACAGCTAAGACAACGCAGGAGTGGCTTCGGGGCAAGTTTATGAATGTCCTTGAGTGGCCCAGCCAGAGCCCGGACTTGAATACAACCGAACATCTCTGGGGAGACCTGTCTTAAAAATAGAAAAGAGCTCCCTATCAAACCTGACAGAGCTTGAGAGGATCTGCAGAGAAGAATGGCAGAAACTCTCCAAATACAGGTGTGCCAAGCTTGTAGTGACATACTCAAGAAGACTCAAGGCTGCAATCGCTGCCAAAGGTGCTTCAACAAAGTACTGAGTAAAGGGTCTGAATACTTATGACAATGTGATATCAGTTTTTCTTTAATGAAGAATTTGCTGAAAATTATAAAAACCTGTTTCATGGAAACTAGTTAATCTATAGTGATTTAATTATAATGTCAACGCTAGCTACAGTGGTTAGCTAGCTTGGAGGAAGTATTTAGTGTTGTGTGCATTGCGTCTGTGCACTTAGCTAGCTACCACCTATAGCCTACACTGCATATGAAGTGTTACTGGCTCATCTGTGGATGTATAGAGAAAATGCCCAATTCTTTCCTTTTTTGTTGGCTCCCCCGCGTGGGGGTTTGCGTTCTCTGATTGTCTCAAAGTCAATTTGTTGGCCACTGACGAGCATTGCGATCAAGTAGAATCGGTAGGTTTGTCGCAACTCGGTCATAACGCTGCAAGTACCGCTTTTGTTCTAGCAAGAGAAGGAACGACATCCCACTGTGATAAGTACCTATCGGCAAGGAGATTCCCTGTGTGTTTCATGCTATAGAGACAGAGAGAGAGAGAGACAGAGACAGAGACGACACAGAGACAGAGACAGAGACAGAGACAGACACAGACACAGAGACAGACAGAGACAGAGAGACAGAGAGACAGAGACAGAGAGAGACAGAGAGAGAGACAGAGAGAGAGACAGAGAGAGAGACAGAGAGAGAGACAGAGAGAGAGACAGAGACAGAGACAGAGAGAGAGACAGAGAGAGAGAGAGACAGAGAGAGAGACAGAGAGAGAGAGAGAGACAGAGAGAGAGACAGAGAGAGAGACAGAGAGAGAGAGAGACAGAGAGAGAGACAGAGAGAGAGAGAGAGAGAGAGAGAGAGAGAGACAGACAGAGAGAGAGACAGAGAGAGAGACAGAGAGAGAGACAGAGAGAGAGACAGAGAGAGAGAGAGACAGAGAGAGAGACAGAGAGAGAGACAGAGAGAGAGACAGAGAGAGAGAGAGGCCTTTGGGGATTAAGCAGGAAGGGTGAGCGAGAAACAGAGAGGCTCTTTAAGGAACTGATGAGAGAGGCCTCCACTAGAAATACACACACTAATCCCAGACTGCAATGAGGGGAGAAAATACGTGCATAGTGTTGCGTCCCCTGACACTATGAATACTTGGATTGTGGTTATGTAAGGCCCTAACATACTGACATTACATAAAGGCCTGGTTCTGACGAAGTTGGAAATGGAAGAGGGACAGATCTACAGAACCAGAGTGGGAGATGGGGAAGGAGGGTGGAATGAGTTAGGTGGTCAGTAAGTACAGAAAAAGAGGAGGAGAAGGAGGGATGGGGGGAAAAAATTGGTCAGTAAGGAGCAAGGGTCTGTATAGCTCACTAACCAGGACAGCAGTGAAAGATCAGTAGGAGAGTGGGCAGTGTAGCAAGGTTTAAGCTTGGATAAGAGGATCTGTATTTGAGGGCAGTGAGGGTCACTGGTCAATTCATTAGTGATCAGTGCATGCACTGCAGTAAAGGATGCTTTGGGACTATGTGTATCTGGATTAAGATTCTCCTCTGTAATCTTAAACATGACATTTGTGTTGACTGAGACCACAGGCTTCAGGTCTTTAAAAAAACTTCTTAGGGATAGGAGTCCTGCTAGCGGAACAACTTTCGTGGAAACTGGCGAGCGAGCAATTCAAATAAATTATCAGAAATATTATGGATTTTAAACATTTATGTAAATATAGGTGTCCTATATCGGCTGAAAGCTTAAATTCTTGTTAATCTAACTCCACTGTCTGATTCACAGTAGCTATTACAGTGAAAACATGCTATGCTATTGATTGAGGATGGCCCCCCACGTCAAAATATTTTTCCACCGGCACGTTTTATACATTCACAAATAACGATGAAATATTCACTTATTTTTGAAAATCTTCCTCTGATTTGTCAAGTTGACTGAGACCACAGGCTTCAGGGCTTTAATGCCAATAGTGGTGGTGGTGGAATTTGCCTGACACAACAAGTGCACAATTTGACGCTGCTCGTACATTACAGTCGCAAGGCATCAGACATGGGTTCTAAGCATTGCTTTTTCATATTCATTTGGGGCTGGTATCCCAGACACAGATTAAGCCTAGTCCTGGACTAAAAATGACTTTAAATGGAGCTTCTCCATTGAGCATACCTTTTAGTCCTAGACTAAGCATGATCTGTGTCCGGGAAGCCAGCCCACATGCCTGTAAAATGCCAAGCCTTACCTCACTCCACAGGCTTTTCCATCACAATAACTTCCCATTAAAACATCCTGTTTAAATGTTTACATTCAGACGTTCTAAACATTTACTCTACTAAAATGGCCTACATTCCAGGCATAGTGAAACAAAGTACTCTAATTATAACAGCAGGTCAAACCCAGGGGAAGGCTGTCTATATGTGCATGGCTGGTGGTACATGAGGGAATCTAAAAGATTGCTATAACAATGAGGATCTTGACCAATAGGCTACAGGTAGTTTCCATTGTTCGTGGGCTTTACGTCACAGAAGCAGAGTTCAGTCATAGAACAGCAGAACAAGCAAACATAGACAGGAAAGAGCAACACGGAAGGGAAACGAGGCCTCTAATGCTAAATACAGTAAATCCTTTTGAAAGCCTGACTTGGCACTATTGGTTCTTACAAAGCTAGACTTTCAAAGGACACCATCTCCCAAGAGTATGTAGAATAAATGATGTCATACACATCAGCTGTGATGTCAGAGCATCTGTGGTCATTTGAGTCACACTGAGTGTAGGGGGTGTTGAATGCAGGCCTTGTCTAATGTTTGTGCGATGGATATAGCCTTAAGGTAACCCTGGCCCTATGACCTCTGAGAAAACAGTTTGTCCTGTATTGTACTGAGAGGTAAACATACCATAGCCCCTGGCAGTAATACAGTCTCAATGTTTGGTCAGGGAGGAGACTAAAGAGGGTACCGCACCATAGAATGTCCAATGATGAAGATTGGCAGGTCAGGGTGTCGTCCCTTCATCAGGTCAATGTGCTGGAGGGAGTCTCTGACAAACACCTGGAAGTCCTTAATATTCATCCTGTCTCCTTCACTCTGGCCATGGCCAACTGATAGAGGGAGAGAGACACGAGATGAGACGAGAGAAACTACTGAGTTACAGAGACAAGAGGGGAATAAATTGCCCACTCTCCCTCTCATTACTCTCTGTGCAGAAAAGAGGGAGAGCGAACACTTTGCTCTGAGCATGCCAATGAAGCCAGTGTTTCCCCTATATGCATTCAGCAGCGGCACACCACTGCTGCTAAATAGTGGCTACCATAATACACACACACAAAGTTTGGACACAGCTACTCATTCAAGGGTTTTTCTTTATTTTTACTATTATCTACATTGTAGAATAATAGTGACGACATCAAAACTATGAAATAACACACATGGAATCATGTAGTGAACAAAAAAGTGTAAACAAATCTAAATATATTTTAGATTCCTCAAAGTAGCCACCCTTTGCACAGCTTTGCATACTCTTGGAATTCTCTCAACCAGCTTCACCTAGAATGCTTTTCCAAGAGTCTTGAAGGAGTTCCCACATGTGCTGAGCATTTGTTGGCTGCTTTTCCTTAACCCCAAACCAGATGTGATGGCATATTGCTGCAGAATGCTGTGGGAGCCATGCTGGTTAAGTGTGCATTGAATTAAAAAAAAAAAAAAAAACACAGTGTCACCAGCAAAACATCCCCACACCATCACACCTCCTCCTCCATGCTTTACGGTGGGAACCACACATGCAGAGATCATCTGTTCACCTACTCTGTGTCTCATAAAGACACGGCGGTTAGAACCAAAAATCTCAAATTTGGACTCATCAGACCAAAGGACAGATTTCCACCGGTCTAATGTCCATTGCTCGTGTTTCTTGGCCCAAGCAGGTCTCTTCTTCTTAGTGGTGTCCTTAGTAGTGTTGTTTTTGCAACAACTCAACCATGAAGGCCTGATTCAAGCAGTCTCCTCTGAACAGTTGATGTTGAGATGTGTCTCTGTGTAGCATTTATTTGGCTTCAATCTGAGGTGCAGTTAACTCTAATGAACTTATCCTCTGCAGCAAATGTTACTCTAGGTCTTCCTTTCCTGTGGAGGTCCTCATGAGAGCCAGTTTCATCATAGTGCTTGATGGTTTTGCGACTGCACTTGAAAAAACTTTCAAAGGTCTTGACATTTTCCAGATTGACTTCATGTCTTAATTAATGATGGACTATCGTTTCTCTTTGCTTATTTGAGCTGTTCTTGCCATAATATGGAGTTGGTCTTTTACCAAATAAGGCTACCTTGTCACAACACAACTGACTGGTTAAAACGCATTAAGAAGGAAAGAAATTCCACAAATTAACAGTGCCGGAAATAGCAGTGAAGGGTGTGTGTGTCTGTCCTTGCTCGTCTGTGTCAAACATCCCTGTTAACTGAAATGCATTCCAGGTGACTACCTCATGAAACTGGTTGAGAAAATGCAGAGTGTGCAAAGCTGTCATCAAGGCAAAGGACAGCTACTTTGAAGAATCTCAAATATAAAATATATTTTGATTGTTTAACACTTTTTTGGTTAATACATGATTCCCTATGTATAATTTCATTAGTTTTGATGTTTTCACTATTATTCTACAATGTAGAAAATAATAAAAATAAAGAAAAACCCTTGAATGAGTAGGTGTGTCCAAACTTTTGACTGGTACTGTATATATATATATATATATATATATATATATATATTTTTTTTTATTTTAAATGGGGGATAGTAATGGGGGATGGTACCCCTGTGGCTCTGTAAAAGGTGCTGCAGGGTGTTTAACTCACCATGGTCGTGTGCAAAGACAAGCAGAGACTGTTCCTTCAGGGTCTGGCCGATCTCATCATAAGGCCCACAATGCTCCCCTGCCCCATGGGCCACGAACACCAGAGCCCTGCAAGAAATGGTGAAGGAGAAGTCAGTCACATTACATGCATATGGGCACATGGACACACATTAACAACACAAAAACAACATCCTTGTGATCACCATCAAGGGTTTCATCAGAATTAAACATCTCACATCCTCCAGCGATAGCAGCTATCAGAACCACGCCACACCCTTGTTTGCCCACAGAGCAGCAGAGTTAAGTGGAAACAGACAGTGGACTAATCTCCAAAAACAGACATAGCCAACAGAAAGAGCAGGGAGCCAACCCAGCTTGCCAATGCTGCTTTAGTTCCTGCTTATAACCAGTTTGCAAAACTGAGTGAAGCTTTCAGTCAATGGCAATTAGCCTGAATATGCTCAGAGAAGGAGATGTGAAAGGAAGAGTGAGAGTGGCTGTTCATTAAACTTCATTAGTATCTCTGTTCCAGTTTCTCTCCTTCATTCTTATTTGAGGGCCTCCGGCTGGCTAGAGCTTCACATGTACTTGTTGGCTAAGAAGGAGTTTCTCAAAGCGTGCCTTTGTGTGAACATAATGTTCCCAACACACATGGGACAGTAGGACTTCTATAGAGCTCATCTCAGTATATTCAGTGTCTTGAGAATGGTAGTAGGGAGTCAAAATTCTGTCCCTCCCTCAATCTCTCCAAGGAATTTGAAACCCACTTGTCTCCCAGAATGTGGCTTTGAACCAGGCTTATCAAATGCTGCCTCTAGCCTGAAAGAACATCAAGTTTTCCCGAAGCATGAAACAAGCCAAGACGATAATCCTCTTTATGAGATGAGTTCAGTCTGCATAGCACATGGACTGATATCCACCATGAATAGATTCATTCACTCAAACACAATAAGACTGGTCAATCTCTATGGCATATCAAGCTGCACGTGTGTAGTCGAGGTAGGGAGAGGTTGTAAATGGGCCAGGGCCTGAACACTGGCATCTTAATCAGATCAAGGGACTAAACTGCTCAACCCTCCTGGGCCATAAACCTGACTGCAGACTGTGTAAGACACGGCTGGGGACACCACAGTGAATACAGCTACAACCAGAACAGCCAAATGAGCACGTCTTGGTAGGTGTGTGTCAGTGAGTAGTGAGAGAGACTAAAAGCAGTAAGACAAACATTCAGGTCAGCCTTCTTTGGTAAGGAATTATAGTAATAATAGCAAACCAACAAAAATTCAGAGAAGTGAGGACATTTTGCCGGTCCTCACTTGTAAAAAGGCTATTTTAGGCTTAGGGGTTAGGGTTACTATTAGGGATATTGGTTAGGTTAGGGAGTTAGGGTTAATGTTGGGGTAAGGTTTAGCAGTATTTCTCAAGTAAAAAAATGCATGAAAACGAGTCGTCTATCTTTGAATGACAACAAACACTTCACTGAAGAATCTCTACTGTTGACCATTGACCGACAAAAGAGGCGTAGCCTTCGGCTCCGAACTTAAGCTTTTCGAGAAAACAAAATGTTGTGCACGAACAGCCCCCCCCCCCGAAAAAAAAAAACTTGCCAAAGACCAAAACCAACAAAAACTTCCCAGAATGTCTTAATATATGCACGGACTGTTCCGGATGGGAAACACACAGATGCCTTTGCACTCTATATGCCCAGTCAGTGATGCCATCAATGGACATGTACGGCAGAAATGGCATGCAGTTGATGTTACAACACATTTTTAAACAAGCATTTATTTTATTTGAATCCAACCTTTAAAACCTGAGGGGCTGGATCTCACAAGATCATAAAGGGGAGAATCCATAGCTTGTAGAGATTTACACCAAAATGGTCATTTTTATAAATGATGCCACCACATGAACAGAAAGCCCTAAAATATGTTTCTCTCTGATTTTCCCACCCCCATATGAGATGCCAAATACTAGCCTCCAGTCTAAAGAATAGCATGTGCTAAACAAACAGTGCTCTACTATAAACTGACCCACACTACTGTCAGTAGAAATTATTCAATTAGCAGTATTCTAGGGACCTGATGGTAACCATAGTAACAGCACGTCTGTAGTAAGACTGTGCTGCTGAGGAGGATGAATGGTTGCTGCAGTAACCGTTGCTAGACTGCAGTGCAGGCATGTAAATGGTTGTTGTTGTGTGAGATGTGGGTGTACTGTACTTACTGTACTGTGCCATTGGACTAGCCTGCACCCTGTCTTCACTGACTGTAATGTTGATTGAATTAGGTTCATACACTAGGAGGTACATTCTGTTGCCTGGCCTATATGACAGGAGCTGTGTGTGTGTGATCCGAAACAGATTCTCAATCCGCCCACAAACAAGGAACATGCTTACATGTTTATAGAGAAGTGAGACCACAAACACCCTGTCATAGCTAGCATGAGTCAGTTTTAGGCTACTGCAAGCGTGTGACACTAGCTTGATTACAGTCCAGACGTTGTGTGCCTCTGTTTCCAGGCCCAACTCTCTGTCTCTGATGTATTGGAGTCTGTTCCATTTTAAATGGTATTAGGGGACCCAGGACAGATGCATAATAACTTACTGTATTGAAAACATTATGTTGTATCTTATTTGAGTCTGACAGTCTCTAACAGGCTGGTGTAGCCTCAAAAAGATATTATCTCTGTGTAAAATGTTACTTTTTATTATAGGACACATAGGATACATAGCAGTTGACGTTCTATTAAATAATGAAGGCATTGTTAATCATTTCAAAAATACACGCACAACCTCCGGACATGGCAGGTGACGAAAACAATGTCCTTGTCTTCGATCATCCACGCTCTTTTATGGATTATACCTCGTTTTACACATCACATCACATTTCTTCCACTGACCTTGGGGGGCCATCTGGCTCCCAGTAGCGGCAGAACAAGTGCTGTCCGTCGGCGTTGACGATGTGCTGCAAATCGGCGTAGGGGACACCTTGCGGAGTCCGCCGCGGAGCTCCTGGTTCGGGCATGGAGGCGCCGAGGACCCACTCTGCAACATAAACACGGAGCACAGATATTAGGTCGGTGCTGTACAGGTAGGACAGACCGGCGAAAAACAAGCACGTGACCAAGACGTTCATTGTTCGCTATTTTTCATTAATTTGCTGGTGGTCAGCAGCAAGCGATTCCGCAGTTTAGAAATATTTTTTTTCAATTCAATACAAGCGATCTACGTCACGGAAGCGTAAGCCTATGTTCAACTCGCCTCTCCCTGGGCGACGATGGTCACGCTTCACCACAACCCCTCCCCTCCCCTCCCCTTCACGCTCAGCAGCTGACTTTTATGGCAAGTGCACATTAAATGGATAGCAATATAGTCTTATGTTTCAGTAACAATAGGAGTTCTTGACTTGGGCAGACGCTCACCTCAGCTAAGTACCAGCACCTCAAATGTTCTACTGTTTGAGCTCCTGTTCTTCTTATAGAATATTAACTCAAAAGTATTGTGGAGCTCCTGCACCTAAATATAAACAGTACCAGCACCCAAAATGAGTACCAGCACCTATTTCAGTCCAAGTCCAGCACTGACAATAGGCTACAGTGCAGTCAAGGTGACTGAATGTAGGCTACAGAATGAATGTCGTGCAAAAGAGGCAAGTTATCAAGTTGATGTAGGCTTGTGAAACCAAAAATATAAATGTTAACGAATGTGCGCCTGGGTCAATTAACTATTGATGATAGTGCTTCTGATAAGCTATAAATAGATCGGCCACAGTCTCAAGGGACATGAGGGGACACTGTCGACAACTCTACTAGTTTTGGCACTGTCGAAAGTGGGATCAAATAGCATACACAAGCGATACATATAGCCAGAAAATACTTTGATGTTATTTTTGATAGCCTGTGTCATATATGGATCCACAGTCCAATGTTTCAACATATCACATTTTGCTACTTATAACAATGTAGGCAAACGTGACATTTTTGTGATTTAAATGGCATACCTGTCACATTTGTTACATTATTATTAGTAGCAACATTGTATCTGTTGAATAAAATTCAATATTCATAGGTGGACAGTAAACTCTTGGCTGAGATAACAGCAAGAAATGGAAACAATGCTTGAGGTCTTGTTTTTATAATGATGATGACTGGCAAAAAAAGTTAACCAACCTTATGTCCTGAAAGGTCTGTCAAGTTTCTGCTTCCTCTCACAAGGCTATCTGTTTCTTTTCAGCTCTTTCGGGTGAAGTTGCGTGCCTGCTTGCTTGTAAGTAATGTGTGCGAGAGGAAACCCCAAATACACACACTGACTGAAACCCATTTCCAGCAGGCGAATGGAGCCTCACATACACATTTCTCTCTCTCTCTCTCTCTCTCTCTCTCTCTCTCTCTCTCTCTCTCTCTCTCTCTCTCTCTCTCTCTCTCTCTCTCTCTCTCTCTCTCTCTCTCTCTCTCTCTCTCTCTCTCTCTCTCTCTCTCTCTCTCTCTCTCTCTCTCTCTCTCTCTCTCTCTCTCTCTCTCTCTCTCTCTCTCTCTCTCTCTCTCTCTCTCTCTCTCTCTCTCTCTCTCTCTCTCTCTCTCTCTCTCTCTCTCTCTCTCTCTCTCTCTCTCTCTCTCTCTCTCTCTCTCTCTCTCTCTCTCTCTCTCTCTCTCTCTCTCTCTCTCTCTCTCTCTCTCTCTCTCTCTCTCTCTCTCTCTCTCTCTCTCTCTCTCTCTCTCTCTCTCTCTCTCTCTCTCTCAGAGAATAGGTGATGAAGCCCACCCGTTAGTTATTAAATGTTCATGTTCAAATACTGGATTTGGCCAGTTCCAATTATAGATTGTCATGGTTGTGCAACTGTGGATCATTAGATTTTCACCTTTTTTTCTATGAAAATCTAATGGTCACTCTCTTTCTCACACACACAGATACACACATGTGCACACAAACCCACACACATGTACACACAGAGAGAGTGCCCTTGAAGTAATAACACACACTGATGAAATGTATATAATTACATTCATTCCCCAATGAGCGGCGTTGTGGCACTAAGTGATGGTTGTATGGGGACTTTGTTAATGGCTCCATCACTTCCTAAGTGTCAAAGGAACTGAACCGAAAAGGAATGAAAGCATAAACAAAATATATACAAAATATAGTTCTCACACAAAAATCATCTAAATGGACTGTATTCTATATACGTCCAATGTTCCTGCAAAATGACTATCATGGCATTGTCTCTAATGCCATATCTAGGGTTTTCCTACTTGGTGTGTTGCTTAGGCACTATTCTAAGTTGATAACTATATGATAAGTTTACAGCTGTAAGGCACTAGTTTTGGGCAGTCTCCTGGGATGACCTATGGACTTCTGGGAAGAAAACTGGTGAGTGCTGTAGAGTCCAAGGCCTAGAAGTAAATGTTCAACTTTACTAAGGCTGATATTTTGCTTGGACCCTTAAGTGATCCTAGCATAAATCCTAGTTAGATGTTCCGTTGTGCATGTGTGTTTATGCTTACACAAGCGCGCATGTCAAGGGAAGGAAACCAAGTATCCTGGCAGATTACAACTTGTTCAGAATGAGTCTGACGTAGTCAGGTAATTTTCAGGTCAATGCCTGGAGGTCAGTCAGAATTGGTGTCAAGGGAGTCTGTCGTAGTTTTTACTACAAGTCATAGCTATGTTATCCACGGAGGAGCTAACCTCACGACGGAAGTAGTCTTTACGTATTGGACCAGTCGTAGGTGGTGTTAACACGCGTATTAGTGACGTGTGTTAACCATTGGAAGAGTGCACTGGAGATTCCCTTCCACGTGTTGCACTCTGAGTGACTCTTATGTCGCTATTGTCAAGGGTAATTTGATTGGTTAGGTCTCTAACCTTCTTACTGATTATAGCTAGACTGACTGTTGCTAGTATTGGTACTGGTGCTGAAATATTATACTACCGGAACACATGATTGGAGCGTTTTACTAGTTGTATTGTAGTTGAACCTACTCATGGCAAGGAATGATTATTGTTGCCATTTGTTTTGGAGGTGGACAAGTCCACTGGACTTCCTTTACGACCAGTGTGGTACACCTCAGGACTATCTTAGATGTGTTCTAAGATAATCCCCGTCTAGGGACGAGGATATCGGTCTGTGATATCGCAGTGTTTCACCAGTAGGAGTCATCGGGTCAGTTGCTGGACTGACGCCATTAGTGTCATTGTAAGCGGTGACAGTCCCCAACAAAGCGGAAGGTGTATCATCGGAGGGAAGTTGCTTATTTTTCACAGAGACAGCTGGCTCGAAATCATGAAAAGAATGGTCTATCAAGTTGGCTGATGGAATGTGTCGAGATATCGTAATATCTCCTTGGATCGGATTCTGCCCCAAGAGGTTTCTAAACATCTTTTTCCCAAGAGGTGCTTTCGACAGATACCCTTCGTGAATGACTGCTTTGCAGTTAGCGTTAGGGGGAGACAGTGTGGTCAGTGGAGAAGGCACGGTGGCCTGTGTCCATACCTGGTTGGTTTTCCAATCCATCAATGGGAGTAACCGATCCATCAAGTCTGCTCCAAGTAGCAGGGTTACAGTTTCGAGGCTGGTAACATACACAGGGTGAACGAGCGATATGTCCTTGAAGTATAGTTTCAGCATGACTCTCAATGTGAGAGACGCGGTACTCTGAGTGACCCCTCGAAGTGTAGTGTCGCATCGTTCCACTTTTAACCAACGTTTAGTTGGCTTCAAAGCCCTTTTGAGATCATCAAACAATGTTTGAGAGATGAGTGATATTGTCACACCCGAATCAATTAGTGCATGACAAGTTAAAGTAATGATGGACTGTCGTTTCTCTTTGCTTAATTGAGCTGTTCTTGCCATAATATGGAGTTGGTCTTTTACCAAATAGGGCTATCTTCTGTATACTACTGCCTTTTCACAACACAACTGATTGGCTCCAACGCATTAAGAAGTTAAGAAATTCCACAAATTAACTTTTAACAAGGCACACCTGTTAATTGAAATGCATTCCAGGTAACAACCTTATGAAGCTGGTTGAGAGAATGCCAAGAGTGTGCAAAGCTGTCATCAAGGCAAAGGGTGGCTCCTTTGAAAAATCTAAAATATATTTTGATTTGTTTACCACTTGTTTGGTTACTCCATGATTCCATATGTGTTATTTCATCATTTTGATGTCTTCATTGTTATTCTACAATAAAAATAAAGAAAACCCTAGAATGAATAGGTGTGTCCAAACTTTTGACTGGTATAGTTGATGTTTGGGGCCACCCTGCACACAACATCAGCAGTCCCAGACCGAGTTTGATGGTTTGAGAGGAAGATCTTGTGAAGTTAATGGCACTTCCTGTTTCAACACAGCCACCACCCTCGGCAGTTTCATAACATAGTCTCTGCACAATGCTTCAGAGAGGCTTAGGTCAGAGGCTGTGTATTCTAAACACCGCTTGACACTTTCAGAGAAGGCTTTTCATGATCTATCAGTATAACCTGCCTAATCACTGGTAAAACATTCCCTGACTGTACTGTGTGTTCCCTGACCAACTACCACAGACATGTACAATCTCCCTGTGGAGCTGTAGAATAGTCACGCTTGCAACTCAACATATCAAATCAACGTTTATTGGTTGCGTACACAGATGTGCGCATTTTAAAGTAGGTACAGCAAAATGCTTATGTTACTAGCTCCATCACTGCAGTATAATGTCTAGCAAATGCTATACAAATGCACAAATGATCTAAAACGAAATCAAGAAATGGCAGAATGAGTCCAATTAACAATCCAAGGAGACACGTATATTAGAGTGAGCAGTGTCAGAATCCACAGGAAAAATATAAATATGTGGTGTGTTTAGACAGTACAGTTGAAGTTGAAAGTTTACATACACTAAGGTTGGAGTCATTAAAACTCGTTTTTCAACCACTCCACAAATTTCTTGTTAACAAACTATAGTTTTGGCAAGTTGGTCAGGACATCTACTTTGTGCATGACACAAGTAATTTTTCCAACAATTGTTTACAGACAGATTATTTCACTTGTAATTCATTGTATCACAATTCCAGTGGGTCAGAAGTTTACATACACGAAGCTGACTGTGCCTTTAAACAGCTTGGAAAATTCCAGAAAATTGTGTCATGGCGTTAGAAGCTTCTGAAAGGCTAATTGGCATCATTTGAGTCAATTGGAGGTGTACCTGTGGATGTATTTTTAAGGCCTACCTTTAAACTCAGTGCCTCTTTGCTTGACCTTAGAGATCCTTTTTATTCTCTATGTTTGGTTAGGTCAGGGTGTGACTCTGGTGGGAAAGTCTATGTTTTCTATTTCTTTGTTTTTGGCCATGTGTGTGTGTCCTTTCAGGTTGTGTCGATATAGGACTCATTTTACTGTGGATATAGATACTTTTGTACCAGTTTCCTCCAGCATCTTCACAAGGTCATTTGCTGTTGTTCTGGGATTGATTTGCACTTTTCGGCACCAAAGTACTGTCACGACTTCCGTTTGTGTATTTGTATAGCATTTGCTAGACATTATACTGCAGTGATGGAGCTAGTAACATAAGCATTTTGCTGTACCTACTTTAAAATGCGCACATCTGTGTACGCAACCAATACACGTTGATTTGATATGTTGAGTTGCAAGCGTGACTATTCTACAGCTCCACAGGGAGATTGTACATGTCTGTGGTAGTTGGTCAGGGAACACACAGTACAGTCAGGGAATGTTTTACCAGTGATTAGGCAGGTTATACTGATAGATCCTGAAAAGCCTTCTCTGAAAGCGTCAAGCGGTGTTTGGAATACAAAAGCCTCTGACATACACAAAGTAGATGTCCTAACCGACATGCCACAACTATAGTTTGTTAACAAGAAATTTGTGCAGTGGTTGGAAAAACTTCCAACTTCAACTGTACATACACAGTGAGTAAACAGTATATGAAGTGGCCAGTGTTCAATATCTCTCTATACATGGGGCATTAGTCTTATGGTGCAGGGCAGAGTACCGGGAAGGTACCTTGCTAGTGATGGCTGTTTAACAGTCTAATGGCCTGGTGACAGAAGCTGTTTCTCAGTCTCTCGGTATCATATAGTCTTTTCTAACACTCTCTCCTGCCTGTGCCTTTAAGAGATATAGGCAGCATATGTTGTTGACACTCTGAACACTGCCTTGGGTGGTAGAACATGAGATAACAGCGTACCTATACATCATGCTCTGCATCCTGAGCACAAGCTTAGCTACATCAGTAAATGAAGATTATATGACACAGCACATGCAGATACTATTGAACATTAAGTCATTATTTTGATTGACATTGAACATTTGACAATGAACTGATATAGACATGACTCTGAACACAATGCATCTCTGCAATATAGAATCAAACATGTATGTTGACAATCACAACAGATAACTAACACTATTCTTCCTACAACAAATATAAAGTTAGGTATGAAGAGAAACATGTTTTTAGATGTTTTTTTTTATTTGTTATCAATTTAAACAATACATATACAATAGTTTATTTAGCACAGAAAATGTAAATATCTTTCAATATAAAAGTTTCCCCAAAGGTGTATCTATTTGCTTATAGGAAGGTCATAGAATAATACTATTCTGTTTCAATGTACATCCTTGGCACATTGCATGGAGTACAAGGCTAACATTCATCTGGGGTTGTCAAGGTTTGTGTGTCTCGTTGAAGTGTTTGTATCTGTGTCTCGTTTTGATACTTTCTTTCTTTCATACTTTCTTTCTGTGTCGTAATATGTGGACATAATATGAATGTCAAGTATTCTGAACTTTTTAATAAGTACCCAAGTCCCATACAGAAAGATGCCTCCATTACCCTCAGTATTCAGAAATGAGTCGCTTGCATTTCCTAGAGAGCAGAGAGGGAGATAGAGAAAGACAGGCAGGCGAGAGAGAGAGAGAGAGAGAGTGGGGAGAAACGAGGAGAGGACAGAGTGTTATACCATGGCTGGTTTGGTTATAAATAGTTAACAACTACAATCTAAAACTAAAGGCAAAAGCTCCACCCAGGGTCACGTACATTGTGGACCACTCTTGTATAGTCACATAGATGTTTGGGGCCACCCGGCACATAATGTTAGCAGACTGAGTTTATTGGTTTGAGAGGAAGATCTTGTGAAGTTAATGGCACTTCCTGTTTCAACACAGCCACCACCCTCGGCAGTTTCATAACATAGTCTCTGCACAATGCTTCAGAGAGGCTTAGGTCAGAGGCTGTGTATTCTAAACACCGCTTGACACTTTCAGAGAAGGCTTTTCAGGATCTATCAGTATAACCTGCCTAATCACTGGTAAAACATTCCCTGACTGTACTGTGTGTTCCCTGACCAACTACCACAGACATGTACAATCTCCCTGTGGAGCTGTAGAATAGTCACGCTTGCAACTAAATGCTAAAACAGAGCTGCCAGCAACCAACACCTAAACCCAACAAAACCAAATGTTTGAAAATAACCATTTGTGTGTATAAACAATATAAACAGGTTCACATTATTTTAGTAAAATAATGTGAGTGTGTTTGTGTGTGTGTGTGTGTATATTTGTGTAGACATGCTTGTGTGTTCGTGCACGTGTCGTGCCCATGTGTGTTAGTATGTTTCACCTCGTCATCTTTGTTCATCTTGGCCCTGTCTGTCTGACAGTGAAGCACTGCATCGTGGATTGAGGAGAAGAGAGATGCTTTGCTAACTTTCTCACTGAAGAACCCTCCACTCTCCAGGTTCTCAATAACACCAGCTACAGAAAGAGAGAGAGCGAGAGAGAGAGAGAGAGGAGGGAGGAATGGATGGGGAGAGAGTAGTGAGTGATGTGATCAAACATTCATAATTATGGTTAATCAACATTCTTAACTACCTAAACATTGGCCACTTTAGTGATTTTTGCCTGTATAATTAGTAATGATAAGCAATTCCATAAGAGAATGCAAGTAAATAACTCAGAAAACATGATGAAAAACACAGAAACAACTACAGGAACACACACTATTTTCAGCACCCAGGGTATGTATGTTACAGTGCTGTATGTTTAGCATTGGAGGTTTTGGTAATAGTACATGGAAAATGTAACACTCACTCTGACATCCACACAGGACCACCTCTACACCGATATCACCGTAGTCTCTTTGGATCTGAAGCAGCACCAGAGAGGTCAAAGGTCAGGTCAGAGAGAGCGAGAAAGAGACTGCTCCATTAATTTTGCTTGAATTGTGTCTCTCATTTTGGCAACATTGCATTTTTTTGCATTTTATCAGAGAACATAGAGGGAGAGAAAGAGCGAGGTAAGCTGGCAGAACAGGTTAAAAGGTTGAGTAAGATGGATATCAATGCATACAGACGACTCACATTGCGTAGAGTCTTGACGCCCACAGTATCCAGGAAGTTGACTGGACTCAGTTCCAGGATGATGGCACGAGGAAGGGTGGAGTCAGGTTTACTCCCTTCCTCCACTGTGGCCACACCCTTCTCCACCTCGTTCTCCGAACTGTCTGGCTCGCCTTCCTGGACAGGACAAGATATGGATGGATCATCCATAAGACACTCACCCAACACATTACCTGCATAGTAATCCAATACTCTCCGAACACATTGACCATATTAGTGGATTTCATTGGAGATATACAAACAGACTGGAATGATCTCTTCAGTGCCACTCCTCCTCCTCACCCATTCCTGTGCATTCTTCTTTGCGTCCCTCTTGGCTTTCCTGGCCTCCTTCTTTTCCTTCCTCAGTCTCTTGGCCTCTGCTTTCTTCTTTTGGGAGATGAGCTTGATGATGTCAATCCCACTCTGGAGACGCAATAGCAAGGGAGTGAGACATCTATCATCTTTTATTATTCCTGCCTTGGAACATGACAGCATAATGGGGTTGTAGAGAGGAGAGAGGAAGAGATGCCACCCTAACAATGTCTGTCACGCTCTCCATACGCACACAGCAGAATGGAAGCAAAACAGGGCAGGCGTTTTGACAAAGTATGTGTAGTGCATAGTAATTCCTGTGACCTCACCTTCTCTGCCAGGGCATCTTGGTACATCTCAGCGTTGGCAAAGTAGAGAGTCGCAGAGGAGCGGAAGATCACCACACCAGGGATCTCATTCACCTGAGAGACAATGGTGATTTTTATCAATGCTCTTATTATAATAAAGACTAAGGTGGGAGGGGTGCTGGAAAAAGGTTTGGCCATGCTACAGATGTCTGTATGGGTCCGCTAATACAGGACTTGTAAAGGCCCAGTGCAATACTTTTGGGGAAAAATCCTTTGTATTTATTGATGTTTTTTCAGTGGGTGCTGCATCACCCTCAGCACCCCTATTTCCCGCGGCTATGATTGAAACAATACCAAAGTGGTTACCCTGCCACTGTTGTGGTAAAAAGCGGAGGGATAGTTGTTTACAAACATTGGAGTAAAACAGCTAATATTTTGGGTTCTGATCGGTTACGACAGTTAAGGCATTTATAAATGATATTCTTCTAGAATCAATGGGTGTATATCATTCATTTATAAGTCCAAAAATGGATGTTGCAACTAATGATTCCAGTATTAAGAATATGATTGGGGAGGTGAAGCTGATCCTAGATCTGTAACTAGGGGCAACGTCACCCCAGACCCTAGTTGAAGTATACCTTACAACTGATATACTGTAGAAAACCAAAGTGAAACACCTCCACAGACATAGACCTGATACCTACACGTTGAAGACTCCCTCTTGATTGAGTGGCAGTATGAATAGAGAGTAACTGAATACATGCTGTATGTTTTTATATCCTGTTGCCATGGATGCATACCTGATTATAGTTCTCCACTGGTCTGTAGATGTCGGTCTCAGGGACTTGCCCTAGGAGGGAGTACTTCGGCCTGAAAGGGACAAATAGACAGGTGTAGCGATTTAACACACAATTTATTACACAATTTGGTATGTTTTTTCAAAGATAGTTTCACAAGTGTAGCGATATGACATCTCGTCCCCTTTAAATCTGTTAAAATGACTTTTAAGAGTGAATGGGTGGTTTAATGATGTGTGGGGTAGATCCAAATGAATAGTGTTGGATGTCTGTGGTTAGGTGGAGTCTGTCTGGGATAGTTTTGTGTGTGTGTGTGTGTGTGTGTGTGTGTGTGTGTGTGTGTGTGTGTGTGTGTGTGTGTGTCAATGCAGCGGCCTATTTGGTCAAATTCTTAATTTTGTGTATGTATTAGAAACAAGGGTGCGTGTACACTCTAGTGTGTGTGTGTGTGAGTGTGTGAGAGCAGTTGTGTACTCACAGCTGGGTCCTGAAGATGACCGTGAGCATGGAGAAGGCAATGGAGGCTGCCAGGCCAATGTCAGGATTGAAGAGCACGGTCAGGATCAGAGTGGCCACCCACACCAGCTAGGGAGAGGGGGGGGGGCAGACAGACGAAAGTTAACACACATCCTCCTCCCTCACCAAACTCTCTCACTTTACCCCTGAGACTTCTGTTTCTACTATGGGATCATATTACCTCTGTGAGGAAAAAACAATTAAATAAAATCTAGCTCATCCTCCCCTTTTGCCCCTCTATTCTCTTTCTCCGCTCTCCTCCTTCATCTCTCCAATATACCCCCCTCCCCCTCCTCCCCCTCCGCCCTCTTTCTCCTCTCCTCCTTCATCTCTCCAATATACCCCCCCCCCCCCTCCCCCTCCGCCCTCTTTCTCCTCTCCTCCTTCATCTCTCCAATATGCCCCCCTCCCCCTCCTCCCCCTCCGCCCTCTTTCTCCACTCCATCTCTCCAATATATCCCCCCCTCCCCCTCCTCCCCCCGCCCTCCTTCTCCACTCTCCTCCTTTCATCTCTCCAATATACCCCCCTCCCCCTCCTCCCCCTCCGCCCTCTTTCTCCACTCCATCTCTCCAATATATCCCCCTACCCCTCCTCCCCCACCCTCTTTCTCCTCTCTCCTCCTAGTGGTTAGAAGGTTGCAAGTTCAAACCCCCGAGCTGACAAGGTACAAATCTGTCGTTCTGCCCCTGAACAGGCCGTCATTGAAAATAAGAATTTGTTCTTAACTGACTTGCCTAGTTAAATAAAGGTAAAATATATTTTTTAAACTCTCCAATATATCCCCATCCCCCTCCGCCCTCTCTCCTCTCTCCTCCTTCATCTCTCCAATATATCCCTCTACCCCTCCTCCCCCCGCCCTCTTTCTCCACTCTCCTCCTTCATCTCTCCAATATATCCCCATCCCCCTCCGCCCTCTCTCCTCTCTCCTCCTTCATCTCTCCAATATATCCCTCTACCCCTCCTCCCTCCGCCCTCTTTCTCCTCTCTCCTCCTTCATCTCTCCAATATATCCCTCTACCCCTCCTCCCTCCGCCCTCTTTCTCCACTCTCCTCCTTCATCTCTCCAATATACCCCCCTACCCCTCCTCCCCCCGCCCTATTTCTCCTCTCCTCCTTCATCTCTCCAATATATCCCCCCCCCCTCCTCCCCCACCCCCTTTCTCCTCTCTCCTCCTTCATCTCTCCAATATATCCCTCTTCCCCTCCTCCCCCCGCCCTCTTTCTCCACTCTCCTTCTTCATCTCTCCAATATATCCCCCTCTCCCTCCACCCTCTTTCTCCTCTCCTCCTTCATCTCTCCAATATATCCCCCTCCCCCTCCACCCTCTTTCTCCTCTCCTCTTTCATCTCTCCAATATATCCCTCTACCCCTCCTCCCCCGCCCTCTTTCTCCACTCTCCTTCTTCATCTCTCCAATATATCCCCCTCCCCCTCCCCCTCCGCCCTCTTTCTCCTCTCCCCCTTCATCTCTCCAATATATTCCCCTACCCCCTCCTCCCCCACCCTCTTTCTCCTCTCCTCCTTCATCTCTCCAATATATCCCCCTCCCCCTCCACCCTCTTTCTCCTCTCCTCTTTCATCTCTCCAATATATTCCCCTACCCCTCCTCCCCCACCCTCTTTCTCCTCTCCTCCTTCATCTCTCCAATATATCCCCCTCCCCCTCCCCCTCCGCCCTCTTTCTCCTCTCCCCCTTCATCTCTCCAATATATTCCCCTACCCCTCCTCCCCCACCCTCTTTCTCCTCTCCTCCTTCATCTCTCCAATATATCCCCCTCCCCCTCCACCCTCTTTCTCCTCTCCTCTTTCATCTCTCCAATATATTCCCCTACCCCTCCTCCCCCCGCCCTCTTTCTCCTCTCCTCCTTCATCTCTCCAATATATCCCCCTCCACCCTCTTTCTCCTCTCCTCTTTCATCTCTCCAATATATCCCTCTTCCCCTCCTCCCCCTGCCCTCTTTCTCCACTCTCCTTCTTCATCTCTCCAATATATCCCCCTCTCCCTCCACCCTCTTTCTCCTCTCCTCCTTCATCTCTCCAATATATCCCCCTCCCCCTCCACCCTCTTTCTCCTCTCCTCTTTCATCTCTCCAATATATCCCTCTACCCCTCCTCCCCCCGCCCTCTTTCTCCACTCTCCTTCTTCATCTCTCCAATATATCCCCCTCCCCCTCCCCCTCCGCCCTCTTTCTCCTCTCCCCCTTCATCTCTCCAATATATTCCCCTACCCCTCCTCCCCCACCCTCTTTCTCCTCTCCTCCTTCATCTCTCCAATATATCCCCCTCCCCCTCCACCCTCTTTCTCCTCTCCTCTTTCATCTCTCCAATATATTCCCCTACCCCTCCTCCCCCACCCTCTTTCTCATCTCCTCCTTCATCTCTCCAATATATCCCCCTCCCCCTCCACCCTCTTTCTCCTCTCCTCTTTCATCTCTACAATATATTCCCCTACCCCTCCTCCCCCTGCCCTCTTTCTCTGCTCTCCTCCTTCATCTCTCCAATATATCCCCCTCCCCCTCCTCCCCCCGCCCTCTTTCTCCGCTCTCCTCCTTCATCTCTATAATATATCCCCCTCCTCCCCCGCCCTCTTTCTCCGCTCTCCTCCTTCATCTCTCCAATATATCCCCCTCCTCCCCCCGCCCTCTTTCTCCACTCTCCTCCTTCATCTCTATAATATATCCCCCTCCCCCTCCTCCCCCGGCCTCTTTCTCCTCTCCTAATTCATCTCTCCAATATATCCCCCTCCCCCTCCTTCCCCGCCCTCTTTCTCCTCTCTCCTCCTTCATCTCCCCAATATATCCCCCTACCCCTCCTCCCCACGCCCTCTTTCTCTGCTCTCCTCCTTCATCTCTCCAATATATCCCCCTACCCCTCCTCCCCCTGCCCTCTTTCTCCGCTCTCCTCCTTCATCTCTTCAATATATCCCCCTACCCCTCCTCCCCACGCCCTCTTTCTCTGCTCTCCTCCTTCATCTCTCCAATATATCCCCCTACCCCTCCTCCCCCTGCCCTCTTTCTCCGCTCTCCTCCTTCATCTCTTCAATATATCCCCCTACCTCTCCTCCCCCCGCCCTCTTTCTCCACTCTCCTCCTTGATCTCTATAATATATCCCCCTCCTCCCCCCACCCTCTTTCTCCACTCTCCTCCTTGATCTCTATAATATATCCCCCTCCTCCCCCGCCCTCTTTCTGCTCTCCTCCTTCCTCTCCAATATATCCCCCTCCCCCTCCTCCCCCGCCCTCTTTCTCCTCTCTCCTCCTTCATCTCTCCCTGCTCTCTCTCTCCCCCTTCCATCTCTCTCTCACTCACTCACCATATCCACTTTATTGCTCTTCCACAGAGTTGGGATGTCCATGAACTGCTTCATCATCCCTTGCAGGTTCACATAGATTATGGCTGCCAACACGGCCTGGTGGACAGAGCGACAGCCACCAATCACAATCACACACAGAACCACCTCAGTCTATTAACAAACAGCTAATAGAATGGTACCTTTGGCAGCTCTTCAAAGAGAGCACCAATCCACAGCATGATGACCAGAATCACCATGGCTGAAAGAGCACTCGCCACCTGGGAGGGAGAGAGTGATGGATCAGTGAGGGTTAAAACAGACAACAACCAGGCCCTCCTGTAATTGTGTAATGTTGTGAATATTGAGCCCTGTCTGTTTAAATGATGAGCTATACAACTAATTATATGTGTTTTAATGAACCCACGTGGGTGTGTGATGTAGTTTTAATTAACTCTTCAAGTGTTTTTTAATGAACCCACTTATCAATGCAACAGAATAATGTATGACTACAGAATAATGTATGACTACTGTCATAATGAGAGGAGTCTGTACCTGAGTCTTGCCCCCAGTGCTTTCCTGTACCATGGTGCGGGACATGGAGCAACTGATTGCAAAGCACTGAAACACCCCTCCAATGGTGTTGCTGAGACCCAGGGCTATCAATTCCTAAACCAGGTAGAGACCACTTTCTTCAGTAAATGGGGGAGTGAATAGCACAACCAGTCATTCACAAGTAGTGCATGCCACACATTACAACAACCACACCCAGAGAGATTTACAATCACATAGTCATTGACAATGATTTTACCTGGTTGCTGTCAACTTTGTAGCCATATTTTAGGGCAAAGATCCGTCCGAGGGAGATGGCAATGCCGTAGCCAACCACAGACAGAGCAAAGGCATCACCTATCACCTGCCCAAATAGAGAGGCTGTAGGCATGACAGGGGGCTGTAGACTAGGGAAGAGAAACAAGGGTAACATTATTCTCGTTGACAATGATATCTTTGTTTGATCATGTTGTGTACTGTAGTTTGGTGGTTGTATAGCTAGGTATAATGGCATCTGTACGAGTGGTTGTGTAGTTAGACTATGTGACTGAGTATCTGGGATATGGGCTGTTATGGCTGTGTATGTACTGTATGTTGTTTTGTATTTATGTGGTTGTGTATCTGTGGTTGTATCTATGTGGTTGTGTATCTATGTGGTTATGTATCTGTGGTTGTGTATCTATGTGGTTATGTATCTGTGGTTGTGTATCTATGTGGTTATGTATCTGTGGTTGTGTATCTATGTGGTTGTGTATCTGTGGTTGTGTATCTATGTGGTTGTGTATCTGTGGTTGTGTATCTATGTGGTTGTGTATCTGTGGTTATGTATCTGTGGTTGTGTATCTATGTGGTTATGTATCGAATAGCCAACGCGATGTGCAACATTTCAGGAATGTTAGGAACCAATATACACAGGCAGTTAGGAAAGCAAAGGCTAGCTTTTTCAAGCAGAAATGTGCATCCTGCAGCACAAACTCCAAAATGTTCTGGGACACTAAAGAATAAGAGCACATCCTCCCAGCTGCCCACTGCACTCAGGCTAGGAAACACTGTCACCACCAATAAATCTGCGATAATTGAGAATTTCAATAAGCATTTTTCTACAGCTGGCCATGCTTTCCACCTGGCTACCTCTACCCTGGTCAACAGCTCTGCGCCCCCCAAAGCAACTTGCCCAAGCTTCCCCCATTTCTACTTTCCAGATAGCTGATGTTCTGAAAGTGCTGCAAAATCTGGACCCCTACAAATCAGCCGGGTTAGACATTTTGGACCCTCTCTTTCAAAAATTATCCGCTAAATTTGTTCCAACCCCTATTACTAGCCTGTTCAACCTCTCTTTCATATCGTCTGAGATCCCCAAAGATTGGAAAGCTGCCGCAGTCATCCCCCTCTTCAAAAGGGGGTAACACTCTAGACCCAAACTGCTACAGACCTATATCTATCCTACCCTGCCTTTCTAAGGTCTTCGAAAGCCAAGTTAAAATGTCTTAGGGATAGGGGCAGTATTTTCACGTCCGAATGAAAAGCGTGCCCAAAGTAAACTGCCTGTTACTCAGGCCCAGAAGCTAGGATATGCATAAAACTGTTCAAATAATGTCTGTGAGTATAACAGAACTGATTTGTCAGTGGGAAAAAAATTGAGGTCATTGTTTTCAGCCCTATTTAATAGGGACCTGGTTGCAGTTCCTATGGCTTCCACTAGATGTCAACAGTCTTTAGAAATTGATTGATGTTTTTCTTTTGAGATATGAAGAAGTAGGGTTGTTCATTGTAAGTATCATTCCAAGTGGACTCTACTGTTTGATGCGCGTGAACTGGAACGCGCTTCACATTGTTTTTATCCGGTATTGAACACAGTATATTACGTCTTAAATTGTATTGATTATTTACGTTTTAGGATACCTTAGGATGGATTAGGAACATTGTTTGAAATGTTTGGACCAAGTTTACAGGTAACTTATTAGATACTTTGTAGTCATTTTGGGCGAGTTGGAAACAGTGTATTTCTGAATCAAACACGCCAAATAAATTGACATTTTGGGGATATAAAGAAGGACATTATCGAACAAAAGGACAATTTGTGATGTTTCTGGGACATTTTGGAGTGCCAACAGAAGAAGATCTTCAAAGGTAAGGCATTTATTATATCGCTATTTCTGACTTTTGTGTCGCCACCTGCCTGGATGAAAATTATTTTCAAGTGCTTGTATGCGGGTGCTGTCCTCAGATAATCGCATGGTCTGCTTTCGCCGTAAAGCCTTTTTGAAATCTAACACTGCGGCTGGATTAACAAGTTAAGCTTTATTTTGATGTATTATACTTATATTTTCGTGAATCTTGAATATTGATATTTCTGTAGCTTGAATTTGGCGCTCTGCAATTTCATTAGATGTTGTCAAATCGATTCGCTAAAGGGATTGGCGCGCGAAGGGATCCATAACAGGTAAAACAAACAGATCACCGACCATTTGAAATCCCACCATACCTTCTCCGCTATGCAATCTGGTTTCAGAGCTGGTCATGGGTGCACCTCGGCCACGCTCAAGGTCCTAAACGATATCATAACCGCCATCTATAAGAGACAATACTGTGCAGCTGTATTTACCGACCTGGCCAAGCCTTTCAACTCTGTCAATTACCACATTCTTATCGGCAGACTCAACAGCCTTGGCTTCTCAAATGACTGACTCGCCTGGCTCACCAACTACTTCTCAGACAGAGTTCAGTATGTCAAATCGGAGGAACTGTTGTCCGGACCTCTGGCAGTCTCTTTGGGTGTGCCACAGGGTTCAATCCTCGGGATGACTCTTTTCTCTATATACATCAATGATGTCGCTCGCTCTTGCTGCTGGTGATTCTCTAATCCACCTCAACACAGACGACACCATTCTGTATACTTCTGGCCCTTCTTTGGACACTGTGTTAACTAACCTCTAGACGAGCTTCATTCCATACAACTCTCCTTCCGTGGCCTCCAACTGCTCTTAAATGCAAGTAAAACTAAATGCATGCTCTTCAATCGATTGCTGCCCACAACTGCCCGCCCATCCAGCATCACTACTCTGGACGGTTCTGACTTAGAATATGTGGACAAATACAAATACCTAGGTGTCTGGTTAGACTGTAAACTCTCCTTCCAGACTCACATTAAGCATCTCCAATCCAAAATTAAATCTAGAATTGGCTTCCTATTTCGCAACAAAGCATCTTTCACTCATGCTGCCAAACATATCCTCATAAAACTAACTATCTTACCGATCCTTGACTTCGGCGATGTCATTTACAAAATAACCTCCAACACTCTACTCAGCAAATTGGATGCAGTATATCACAGTGCCATCCGTTTTGTCACCA